>NC_092254.1:8185000-8290000 GCF_036320965.1 Panulirus ornatus | reverse complement strand
ATTCGCCACAGTTTAACATGACTTCTTTTTTTTGGTGCTTTAGCCCAGGTTTTTGCCAATCAGCTGGTCTAGGTTGTGCTCTTGTGGGTTCGTGGTATGTTTTCTGGGGCTGGGTACGACAGTGTGTGTGTGGTTGTTTTTTGAGGGGTGTTCTGTGTATGCCAGATAGAGCATGTGTTGGTCGTGACCCCCCCTGTGCTGTGGTGGTAGAGGTGGTGGAAGTAGTGGCGTGGTAAGAATGTTCAGAAGTGATGGGGTAAAGGTATATATGGACTAGTTTATCTCTTATGTATGATTACTATTTAGATGCTGTATGTAAGATATCTACACTCGTGTTGCCCCGTCTCAAAAGTCTTTCATTCTTACCAAGTCTCAACCTTATGTCTACACACATCTCACTCCAACTGTTAACATGTGTCAACCAGCCCTAAAGTGGAGGATGAACAGCTGGGTAGGCTGTGAGCCAGCCACCCTCTCTGGGATTCGAACCCAGGCCCGATGGATTGATGGGTCGCAACGCTAACCACTGTATGTATATAACCCTTCTTTTTTCCTGATTATCTCTTTACTGTACGGGGAGGGAGTTCTGCACTCGTGGGGCCCCTTAATTTCCACATCCACCATCTCATAACCCAGTTAATTCCATTTATCCACTCCTCTTACGATATAAAAGTAGTTATCCATATCTTCCCTTGCAATTTTTATTTTCTTATTTCAAATAATGGCTTCTGGGTCCTTAGTACTAGTATCATTCAAGGAACACTTCACTGCTGACATCATCAAACCGGTTTAAACCTAAAGAGTTATGATCAAGTCACCCCTTACTCTTATCTCTTCCAGTGATGCCTAAATCAATCGTCTTTAACTGACTACCGTAAGTCGTCTCTTTCAATCCTACGCAGCTCAGTGTCAAATGCTTTCCGACGATCCAGGTGGACTAAGCGCATCAGTCGAGGTCTCGGTGGTGGAAATGGCTCACCTACCCCCGAAGCTAAGGATGGCGAAGCTGCCTACTTAATTTCCTGCCTGCCTGCCTGCCTGCCTCTCTCTCTCTCTCTCTCTCTCTCTCTCTCTCTCTCTCTCTCTCTCTCTCTCTCTCTCTCTCTCTCTCCTCCCTGCCTTGTCCGCCTGGATATGAATTATGAAGATGAGATTTGCATTACCATCAAGCTGCTACCCTTCCTCTCTCTCTCTCTCTCTCTCTCTCTCTCTCTCTCTCTCTCTCTCTCTCTCCTTCCCTCCCAAAAACCCCCCTTCCCCTCCTCCTCCTCCCCCTCCACAAAAACCTTCCCCCCCCTCCCTCTCCCATCCTCCCCCTCTCAGCGTTATCTACACCGAACCTTCCAACTCTGATGAGGCAGATTTGCTTCGTCTCTCAACCATAACCGAAACGATTCACAGTCAGATCTTAATGTGGTACGCTAAACCACAAGTAATATAACAAACAAGAGTTTCAAAAACAACATAATATGTTTATATCAGTAAACTAAATCCATACATATGTTCCCTGAGCTTCACATATCATATATTCTTATATAAACATTATATATATATAAATGGGAAATTATAATGATTATGTAGATTCGATAATTACTTGTTTTCCCTACGGATTTATCAAGAACTATTATCCAGTCTTACATTTTATATACACAAAACCGTATATACTGAGGAGAAAGGTATAATCATACATATCAAATAATCATACATATCAAAACTCCCTAGTGATTCCTGATGAATTCCTATGCTATTATAGAAAAAAAAAAAAAAAAAAATATATATATATATATACATCTTAATCCGCAGTGCATGAGATATACACACACACACACACACACACACACACACACACACACACACACACACACACAGCGAATCCCGTCTGTCGGGGTCATGCAGTTTCTCATAAAAGACTCTCTCTCTCTCTCTCTCTCTCTCTCTCTCTCTCTCTCTCTCTCTCTCTCTCTCTCTCTCTCTCTCTCTCGTGCGCGATCACCGAGAGAATAAATAAAGAAAAGAAACGTTTCGTTTCCTCGACCATGCAAAATTACAGCAGTGTATTATACCACATGGGGATTGGTGCAGCAACACTGCGCGAGCTTTGCGGCATACAGCAATAACAACCTAGTTGACCGCTGATGGAGACGGAATACCTCTCCCTCAAGGATATGACCTCCAAACGAAGGATAATTACCTCCCCCAAAACCTCACCCTCGTTTATTTTTAAACCTTTTCCATTTACTTTATAAGATTTTTGAAAAGAGAGAGGAAGTATTTCCACACGTTATTCTTAAAGGGGTATTTAAAAAACTCTGCAGATCCTAATAGTATATTGTAAAATGACTTGAAACGGGGTTGAATTAGCAATATAAATCCTCATCTAATACGAGATACATTTCTTTTTTTTTTTCTTACATTCTTTCAAGACAAGAGAGGTAGGTCGAAGTGGAATGGATCAAGACTAACTACCCCAGGTCACTAAGCCATCTGTATATTGACCTCGCTACTGGGCTGAAATATGCACTGGTTCAAACAATCGTATATACTAACCACACAGATCACCTGACCTCCTCCGCTGCTCGCTTAAAACCATTGTCTATAGATAAGGTTCAGGTCAATACGTCTGGAATATTAACCCTACTAATCCTAGGTATTAGCAATGTCTCTCTCTCTCTCTCTCTCTCTCTCTCTCTCTCTCTCTCTCTCTCTCTCTCTCTCTCTCTCTCTCTCTCTCACTGCCCACCTCTGTCTCTCTCTCTCTCTCCCTCTCACCAATTACTCTCACACTCACTGCCCTTTCGCTTTCCCCACCTTCTTACCCCCACCCCATCCCCTTCAACTCTCCCACTCGCTCCCTCTCCCTCCCTCCCAGCCACACATCAGCCTTCATGACCAGTAATGACCACTGGAGATGAGCGCTCCCGATAATTTTCCACCTCCAACGCCATAAAAACTCCGTCTTGGACACACTAAGACAGACTAAATTTACTATGTCTTGTACTGCAGAATAAACTTTTTAACTTTACGAGCGCTGCAACCCATAATCTGTAAACACATACACACACACACGCAGGGAGGAAGCCTGAAGAAAACCCTAAGAGAAATAAACACGGTGAATATGAGCGTGAAAGAAAATGTGATGCGGTCATAGAAAACGATGGTTCTGCATATAATACAGGATAGACTATGACATCCACACGTGATTCTTGTTTTTTTTTTTTAACTAACCAGAAAAAGAACGTGAAAAACCCTTGAATAAACATTTCGCTCCCCTCTCCCATGTCTCTATATATAAATACATATAATTACCTCCAAGAAAGTACCTCAATAAAGCAAATTCTTATACAAGTATTGCGGGAAACATCTCAGAATATTAGATGATATTTCAAGGCACAATAATTTGGAACCTTTGGTATAAACTTTCTGACTTTGCATGAAAAATATAACACTTTCTCTTTACATTGTACTGGAAAACCTTTCTTCCCTCCACACACACACACACTCCCACTAAGATACGACATGACCAACTTGAATGTGAGGCAGTGGACCAACTTTTTCCTTACGGGGTTTAAAATCTTGTGTGTTGTCGCCACCGCCTCTGAGAGGAGTGTGTATATATCTTTAAAGCGTCGTCTTCTTGTGTATAACAGCATGTGGTCGTCGTTACGATACACTGATATACGTCGCTGCTTCTGGGGGGGGGGAAGACATAATCATGTGGTATGCTTGAGAGCTTCTTCACCGAGGAGGTACCATACCAAGTCTGTTGTATCCTCACACGGAAGGATATGACCACACATAATGTGGCTCCGGGTATCTCCAAACTGGCTGTGTTTGTGTGTGTGTGTGTGTGTGTGTGTGTGTGTGTGTGTGTGTGTGTGTGTGAGAAAGAATGTGATCTGAACGCTGTCATCGCCTGTCTTGCTGTTTTGGGTCGACGGTTCTCAATATCCAACCTGACACCTTCATCACAAAATCGACAGGACCTCCTCCTCCTCCTCCTCCTCCTCCTCCGTTGTGTTCTGCAGTGGCAAGGTCGAGGTCACCCTGCATCAATACGTCCAGGTTCTTGACGCAACTCTATCGTGTTCCAGTCAACGTCCTGCCTCCGTCTGGAGTGTCTGCGTGTGAGTTTGTGCTTCCCTACCTCCCTTAAAAAATTCCTCCTCGTCCACGTCCACACATATATGTAGGTCGCCTACCAAACTCAAGTCGACTCTGGTTATGGAGTTCGTAAAACTCTTCATTCACTACATTTTTTTTCGTATTAATCGGAATACCTTTTCATGACGTATGATTCATTATGGTCCTTCCTCTATAAACAGGAGATAATCACCAAGTTTGATTACCTTGGAGACTCTCAGAGTAATAAAATCTCAAGGGCAAGGTGCGGAGAGACCCTGAGCTTCGTGTTGGCTGTATGTCATTCACTGGCGAGGATCTGGATATACGAATGACACGGTGTGGACGTGGGTTCAGGCCAGTGCGAGACTGGAGGAGGTTGGCCCGAGTCTCTTGGTCTACAAGTGTTGTCGCCTGTAGTGGAGGCAGAAGCCCTACGCTGCGCTTTCACTGGTGCCAGTAATTCACGGGGGTTTCCTGGAATTCTATTTTGCCCCGGAAGATTTGTGACCTGGAATTATCATCTGGAAATTCATGTATATTTTTCCATGCGTAGCTTGCCACCACCACAGCCACCACACCTGTGAAACCTTGTTCTAAGACGCCAGTGTTCGTGTGTAGTAGGTGCTATGCTTGTATACCAAGCGACCTACTACCACCATTACCATTACTACTACAACTACTACGACTACTACCACTACAAATCTTCCGAAGTAAATAGGTCTTCAACTCTAGTGGTAGTTTTTAACTTGCGACGCTAAATCTTGATCCAGCGTAAAACAAAGAGAGTTTGTTGGCGGTGGTGTAGTGTTGGAGATGGATAGGCTTCGGCTTGAGCAAGCTACTAGGCATGGCGTCGGCGTCCTGAAGCTGAGGAAAGTTAAAGAGAAATTGTCCCAGGATGACACCTTATCATGGCCAAGTTTGAGGAGGGGGGCAGGAGGCGGCAGCGGCGGAGTTAGGCGAGAGTTTTCGAAACTAAGGGAATTGTTGATGGGGATGGGAGGAGAAGGTTGGATGGGGGGAGAAATTAGAGGGTGGGGAGGTAACGGATTGGGTAGGATTAGGGGGAGAAGGGGAGAAAGGTCTGGAAGAGGAGGACAGTCAGGATGGGTTGTGATTGTACTGCTGCCTCGACTACAACACAGTGAATAGCTGTAGAAACAACATTAAAACAAGGTCGGCTTACTTCTACAACTATAGTAATTACTACTGTTAAAACTATAACACGGTTGTTTACTTGGTTGGCCTTTAGGCCCATCAACTGCCAGGGTCGTTAAGGCCGTCAAGGGAAGCTACATGTCCACCAACTGAAATTATTTTTTACAACACCTTCTTCTTCAGGTGTTATAGAATCTTAAAACCACTTCGACTCTCACTGTGTGTATGACCCATGACCTACAACATGGTCACTGCCCACGAACAACATGGTACTACGGTTCCTATCTATTTTCTTGCTCCTGCTGCTGCTGCTGCTGTAGCTGTTGTTACACGAATAACTGGAAGCCACAGCTGCCATAAGCGACCATAACATAAACATATTTCCTTCAGATCAACTTTGACAAATCAAGGACGACTGACCATGGGAGACCAGTCTCAGAAGAGCAGCCCTGGAAAGCTGATTCTTGAAGGCCAACCCTGGACGATCAGCACGAGAGAACCAACCCTGGAAGACCAAATTTGAAAGACCAATCCTGGTGAATCCAGTCGTAGAAGACCAGTCCAGGTAGCAAAACGTTGGTAGACCAGCCCTGGAAGGCCAATCCTCGAAAGCAGATCTTGGAGGTCCAACTGTGGAAGACCAGCACTGGAAGACCACCCCTGGAAAACCAGCCTTTACTCGAGTAAGATCATAACTTTTCCTACAAAAGGCAGGGTGTGGGTTCGGAACCCTAAGTGCAAACGTTAAGTCCTCCACAGAAAACCTATGTACAAAACTCGCCTCACGTCGGCTGCTGCTGCTAGAGATCAGAGAGAACGATGCTTGGCCCTCTGGAACTCATGTGTTCTCTGTCTGGAAAACTCAACGCCCTCTCGGTGAAATTGTGTGAACTAAAGAACCCTCGCTGAAACGAATGAAAGGAATCTTCGCAAGGAGAAAGTGAAGAAACTGAAAGCTAAGATTTCATTATTGATAGCCTAGTCAGAGAAGACTGACGAGAGCGCTTGTCGGAGTAAAAGCGAGTGAAAGAATATTACCCTGCAGGTCTTGGGCGAGTGGATATACAAGTGTGAATATGAATCTCTCTGTTCAAGGGAACTGGAAACATGTGTATACAAAGGAGATTTTGACGTCACTGAGTATACATTCCAGGACAGACTTAAGGCCAGTAAATATTCTGTTTGTCGTGGTATGTTGAAGGTGGTGGTGGTGGTGCGCGTGTGTGTGTGAGTTCCAGTACGAAGATGAATTCATACAGTTTAATTGCTCTTTACTGGCGTCTTGACAGGAGTTGATAATTTATATAGCATTACATGAAACAAAAGTGTAATCCCGCTGCAGCACTTAAGTTGATGTAATTCTGTGTTAATGCAAGAAGTGTCAGGGGATATCAAAACATTATTTTATTCATGGTGGAAAGTACTAGTTTGTTAATTGAATTTTGCGTGTGTTCTCATATCATTTACGTGTATGTGTTTGTCTGTATGTGTGTGTGTGTGTGTGTGTGTGTGTGTGTGTGTGTGTGTGTGTGTGTGTGTGTGTGTGTGGCAATCTTCAGGCGTGTTCCAGTCAATATGAGCAACCCTATCACCTTAACAATCAAATTTAACTATTCTGACCTCCATCTGACCTGTTTTGCGAAACGGAAAGTATTCCGACCCTAAGTAATTACACTCTACAAACACTTGATCAATGAACGGAAGCCAACTTTGTTTAAGAAAATCGTACAACACAATTTTTCTCTTTTTTTTCGAACCTAAAACGAACCCAGCAGAGGATTCTCGACCCAGAAGAGTCCTGACGAGCTGTGTCCTCACACATCCTCCCGTGGGGGAGGGAACCTTCACCTCCGATGGTGTCAGGTGGTGGATATGGCCTTCACCTAGCGAGGGAGGGTTGGTGAGGGGGAGTGAGTGAGTGAGTGAGTGGGGGGAGAAGGTGGAGGGCGTGAGAGGGGGTCAGCCAGGGTGACCCATGGCACCGGTCAAGCGTGTCATTACTGCCCAGTTCTCAATACCTCTCCTGGCTACACTCTCTCTCTCTCTCTCTCTCTCTCTCTCTCTCTCTCTCTCTCTCTCTCTCTCTCTCTCTCTACCAGCACGTCGCCTCTCTATCCCAAACACTTCTCCACATACGCTTAAGAAAAGGCTGTTAAACGAAGAACTAAGAGATTCTAAAACCTACAAGTCTTACTGTTCCCTCAAAAATGTAATCTTTCATTTATAAAATGTGCTATTGAGACACGTACTCACATTCATGCGTTACCTTGAGACTCTGAACAAAGAAACATTGTCCACAGAGATGCCCAGCTAACAAGCCAACTTGCTCCCAAACCTTAAGAAAATGAAGTTTCTTAAATTATATCGTGATATCTAACTTGACTTTTACTACAAATGATCAACAAAGTTTTACTTTTGTCCAGTTACACTCAATGGGATTTCATGAATACTCACTGAAGATATTAAACCAGCAATTACATTTCACTAGAAGAAACATACGTATCAATGTAATCAAATTTATGGAGAATACGTTCGAACCGAAGACCATCAAACTAGCCAACTCTTCACTGTGACCCTCCAAGACTTTGGCAAAGGATCGCATCTCACAAAAATCGACCATATGCTGAAAACCCACAAAAAAAAAAAATATATACGATCTAGATTTCTCAAATTCTATTTCAAATCTCTGAAGCCTCTGCCCAGCTTACGCGCAGGAAGCTCAAAAGAGGGAAACAAGGTCTTTAGCCGTTATAGTCATATTTCCGAGGTAATCATTTTGCTCGCTGATGTGCTTCATCAAGCAAGACGCATTGCCTCCGCTCACACCAGGTCTTCCAAGAACAAATGAGTGGCGTCTGCTTGTGGCTTATCATTGTATCTCTCACGGCTTCTACGAAAAGATAACATTTGGGTGCGATAGCGTCAGAATTCGCAAGGTTATATATATATATATATATATATATATATATATATATATAATATATATATATATATATATATATATATATATATACATATATATATATATATATATATATATATATATATATATATATATATATATATATATATATATACACATATATACATCTGTTCACGCTCTTTACTTACCCATCTAAGAAAACCCAAGACGAAATCTTGTTAAAAAAAAGAATTTTATCTTCACAACTTTTGATGGTTTCAGGGTAATACATACCCTCTGTACATACGCACATACACCAACCCATAGCAGGGGTTATAAAGGAGAGGACTACATCTCTATAATCATGACATCTTGCTATTGTATCCCCTAAAAATCCCTACACTAAATGACCCACTCGCTAATTAAACACAGCTCAGCTAGGGGAGGGGAGGAGGGGGAAGGGGGGCTGGGGGGGTTGGGGGGTGTCCTTTATCTCCAATACCTGGCCTTAAAGAGCGCCAATTAATCTCCATGCTATATATCTCTACAACGGGATTCTCCTATATTGCCGCTCCGCCTATGATGTGAGCATCAGAGTAACGAGGAAAAATGTGTCCTGGGTTCTGTCCTGAGCTGCAGCAGGCGGTGGGGGATGACACGGACGCGTGCGGGCGACAGAGACGCATGCGGCCCATCCTTCAATGTTAACCTCGCCGCGACGAAACCAACTCCCCTCCCCTTTTAACCCCCCCCCCCTCCACCCAAACAGCAATATATGGCAGTAATTAAAGTATTACCAGACGACGTCCATCTCTCTCTCTCTCTCTCTCTCTCTCTCTCTCTCTCTCTCTCTCTCTCTCTCTCTCTCTCTCTCTCTCTAGGTCGCTTACACCGCTGTTATTGCTCGCCTCGTCCTTTACACTCACTCGACACTCTCCCTTGCCCTTACTCACCACTTCTTTACTCACCACTCTCCCTGGATCTCGCTCTCCTCCTCTCCCTGGTTTTTTCCTCACCACTCTCCCACGCTCTTTATCACCACCACTCTCACACTTCACTCTTCACTCTTTTCGACTCACTCACCACTCTCCCCTGGCTCCGACTCATCACTCTCCCCAACACTCTTCTCTCCCTGACTCTAGCAGCTCTCACAGTCCTCTCTCTCTCTCTCTCTCTCTCTCTCTCTCTCTCTCTCTCTCTCTCTCTCTCTCTCTCTATCTATCTATCTCTCTCTCTCTCTCCCTGGCTCTCACCGACCGTCCTACTCAGCACAGTAATAGCTTCACTACTTTAATCGGCACTCACCCACTCTCCCTGCATCATACTTCTACCCTAAGCTCACCTCTCTCTCTCTCTCTCTCTCTCTCTCTCTCTCTCTCTCTCTCTCTCTCTCTCTCTCTCTCTCTCTCCCCAACCTCTCACTATTCATCCTAGCTCTCCCAGGCTCTCCCAAAATCATACTGCTATTCTTGGCTACATCCATTCTTTACAGCTCTTACTTTTTCCATACCGACTCTCACCAATCTACCCTACTCTCACCCCCCCTCTCCTTAGCTCTCACTCCTCTGGCATGTGCTGCTATAACTCACCAGTTCCCATCACTATATTTCTCTCTCTCTCTCTCTCTCTCTCTCTCTCTCTCTCTCTCTCTCTCTCTCTCTCTCTCTCTCTCTCTCTCCGCTCACCTTATATCACATCGATCACCCCTGGCTCTCACTGGTCTCTCCCCCTGCTCTCACTAGGCTTCCACAGCTCTCACTGCTCTCTCCCAGTTCTCTATGGTTTTCCTGGTCTCCCCACATCAACTCTCACTAACCTTCCCCAGTTCTTAATAGTAAGAAAAAGACTAAGTTCTCCCCAGATTCATAAACTAATAACCATTAGGTCTGATCACTTCAATTCCATAACACATAATCCACAAGAGTCTCTCTGTAATTTCATTCAGTAATCATTCGACACGAACTAACGACTTGTACTAACGACCAGTGCTAACGACAAGTACTAACGACACGTACTAACAACATGCACTAACAAGTACTAACGACTTGTACTAACGATCAGTAATAACGACATGTACTAACGACTTGTACTAACGACCAGTGCTAACGACATGTACTAACGACATGTACTAACGACCAGTGCTAACGACATGTACTAACGACTTGTACTACATCTAGTTTCATCTAGTTCCATTACAATTGGTTGAAACAATGGGATTAATGGGTATTTCTAGTACATTTCATCACTTATCATCCACCTCGTATACAGACTTACATCCAGAGTTAATCCATACGATTAAGGACAATGTGTATCATCTTTATTCGATAACTAATCCCAGTTATCCTTAAAGTTAATGATATTCCCCCACACCCACCCACACTTCTCCAGTCATTATCTTTCTTAATGGTGTGACATCATTCCGCCACTCCATCATCACATGACTAATCATTAATTACAAAGTAATTGAATCACTGGCGTGCTCATTAACTCGCTGCTACGTTATATTCTAATGTGCTCTTTCATAATCAGGATTCAATTTCGTCTTTTATGATGCTAATGCAGGAACTCTGCTTCATCGTGTCTAAAGTCAGACTCGTGTTTAATCACCCCTCGTATATCATTCATTTCTTCCTAGATCTAATCAAGAAGAAACATTTGGTGAAATACCGATATTCCCTCATATGTAACGAATTGGATGATGTATTCTCTTTGCTTGTCCTAACTCTTCTCTCTGTCTTTTTATGATGGAATCACGAACCTCCTCCTCCTCCTGTCGAATCAAATCCGATGATGGAATCACGAAAACTCCTCCTGTCGAATCAAGTCCGATGTGAATCACGTATACACGATGCGATCAAACTTGTTCAGTATTCATGTGATAAGATCGCTTATAAATTATACAGTTCCAGTACAGCTGACAAGTTGGTCACCTGGAGGAGTTACCCACTAAGGGCAACGTAAAGTCGTCCCCAACTCTGTCAGAGTTTAGAGTTATAGCTTGAACACTGTTTCGAGTGACTGCTTCAGAACAAGTTAAAGCTTTGAAACAGTTTTGGTAGACCTTGCCATTCCAAATCAACAATATCTATCCTTTGTTTTGGCAAACCTTGGAATCCAGCAGGCTTAATGTTTTATACACAAATTACTTCTTATTCTACTATATGTATGGAGTAAAGACGTCTTTAGAAACATCACGGCCTGAAAACCTTTGGAGAGCAAAAATACGAGTTGAAAGGAAAGAAACGGGACGATGTGATATATCGTGGGCGACGTGATATCAAATCGGCATAACCACGTATGTGAAAAAATAGTCTGTGGATAGCAGGCTCTGGTTTCGGTCCACTGTACATCACATCTAAAATATATGTATGCAAATGAGACCATTGTTCATGCGTTTTTGACGATACTTCGCTAAAGAAGGAGAGATAATTAGATACAATAAAAAAATAATATTTTCCTACCAATTACCTCGTTGCCTTACTCGCCAATCCTTCGTATTCCTACTGTACCTCGTCATGGGGCGATTTCTTTCGCCATGCTGTTAAGCAAATGTGTTTCTGAGAACCGATGATGTAAACAATTCAAAATCCAAGAACGCAATTGAATATTTTCGACTCGTCTTAGTAATATGATGATGATGATGATTTTTTTGTGGAAATATCTTGACACGTATATCTGGTGTGTTCTCATGACTAGTGTAAGTATGGTTATGTTGATATAGTAAATAGAAGGTATTGCAACAGACGTATCTAGAGGGGAAACTCCTTCCTAATACTGTGTCGTTTCCCTAATCATATTCTCATCTGTACTGCATGATAGATTCTCTCTCTCTCTCTCTCTCTCTCTCTCTCTCTCTCTCTCTCTCTCTCTCTCTCTCTCTCTCTCTCTCTCTCTCTCATCGATCTTTCCCCTCTCCTCTGACCTCCTCTTCTCTCTCTCTCTCTTCTTCCCGTATATTCTCCGCTCTCCCTTTCATTTTTTTTCCTCCCTTATTTCTGGTTGATCATTATTATCATACCCTTCCCTTCCCATCCCATCACCTCATCTTACCTCCCCCATCACCACCACCTCCACCATCTCTCTCTCTCTCTCTCTCTCTCTCTCTCTCTCTCTCTCTCTCTCTCTCTCTCTCTCTCTCTCTCTCCCCCATACCTTTCCCATCTACCCCCATCACCTACCCACAGTCACACCCCCTCAGACCACCACGATTCTTCCTCCCCACCTTACTTTATCCACCTTCCTCCCCACCTTACTTTATCCACCTTCCTCCCCATCAGCACCACATCGCCTACCTCGCACGTCTCCTGCACGTCCTCACCCTCCCACTTCTATCACGTCTTCTCTCTCTCTCCCACGTCCTTGACATTTACTCCTTACTTACCTTCTAACTTCATTTGATTGCTGCGACAAAAATAGCCCCGCTAGCGCGACCTGTGAAATTAGATTTGTTAGGTCAAACGAGGGTTTAACGCCGCTCGTCACACCGCTGCCAAGTGACGGATTAAAAAAAAGAAAAAAAAATCCCTCAGGGTAATATATTCCATTTTCTACTCCTCTGGAGCTCAGGTTATAGAAGTATTATATATCGCTTATTCTATATCTGTATATATCAGTTTATGATATATAGTTAGAGGATAGTAATCAATACCGAGATCCCGAGGTGAGGATGTTGATGTGGCACCGCCGCATTCATGGCGGCAAATAGGTCGACCAGGTGTTGTCGGGTCATCATATTCGTTCGTCTTTTTCATAATTTTCAGCTTCAACATTAACTTTGATTTAGCTTAGTTTTTCCTGTTTGTCTTTATATTTCGTTCTCCTCCACTGCAATGTTCTCGTGTGAGTGTGTGTGTGTATCTATCTATCTATCTATCTATCTATATATATATATATATATATATATATATATATATATATATATATATATATATATATATATATATACACAAGACAAGAGCCCTGCTAACATATTCAACAAATGCTTCAACCAACAATAAAGTTCATGACATACATTCATGCACTCACCAGCTTAAAGTCATATACAACAGACTAACTCAACTCACACTTCACACACTGTTCCACTAAACACTTCAAACAACCAGCAAACAACCTTCTGTGTTTAACTGAGTTAAACAAGATGATGCACCAAAAAAAAAATATATATTAAATACATACAATATTGCTATTATCCTCCTCTTCAATATCATAAAATCATAGTATTTTTTTCTTTACTGTAGAAAGATAAATAATTATTTAGAATAACGTTATGACACTTTTAGATACTAGTACGGATAGGACTATCTGAAGCCAGAGAAAAACCCTAAGTGTGAAAAGGTGATTTAAGATATATGTGGAGGATCATGTGAGAAAATCACCTAGCTTCGTCTCTTCGATGTATATCAACTGACTGTTATATTTCTCTCTTGTGTCTCCCCTGATGATGTGATTATTACACGAAAGTGCACTTGGGAACTTTTCGTGTTTCATTTTCCCCGTGGACTCATAGGAATATATATATATATATATATATATATATATATATATATATATATATATATATATATACCTAGGCTACACATATGACTATTCAGCAAGTGTACAGGAAAGTTAATATTCACTGTAAACATCTCTGCATTACGTTGTCTATCATTACCTGTTCTCATTTACTAGAAAAATCTGAATTAAATTGGACGTATTACATACGCAACTCAGAATTCTTTTTAATTTAGATTAAATCAGTGAATACATTGCAGGAGCAGATTAAACATCCTTTTAAAACCCTGTCTTATGAGACGAGATCTACTGGGTAAGATCGGCCAATGCTGAACACAAAATAGCCTGGAGATACACAGAAACCAGAATAGACGAAGGTAATCAAGCAAATCCTATGAAACACTGGTCTTAGTCTGGGTGGTGAGTGTGTGTATATACACCTCACATAGGAGTAAAGATAACGTACATACATGCAAGGTTAAGAGACGAGGCAACACGAGGGTAAACCTCCTTCCTCGTTACACACATATCGTAACCACACTCAAGCAAGACGATATGAGTTAAAAGAAAAAAGAAAAGTCCTTTTAGTCAAACATTTGATCATTTTTCGTCTAAATACTGACCCATGTCTTCTTTTTTTTCCTTCCCCTTCCTACTTCTCCACAACACGTTAATCTTTCCAACAGCACACAAGAGCCTGCTTACCTCTGCTCCACACACACACACACACACACACACACAGCTCCTCAGTGCTCCATCTCCTTCCCCTTCCCCCCTCACACCAAACCCCGTCGTGGACCGGAGCTAAAACTTGCCACGGAGTAATTTGTAACCGTCGGGGAAAAATGTTTAAGTGGTATAGTTTGTGGAAAATAAGATCTGAATTTATCGTTTTGAAAAGTTCATCAGAGATACAAATGCCGCTGTTACCTACTGCCTGTGGCTCTAACCGGATTATATATATATATATATGGTCTACTTAATATACCTGCCTGTTAATAACCCTTAACCACTTCTCCCGAAAATTTACCTCTTTCCCTGTACCTATCCCATTCCCTAATTCCTTCCCTTCCCATCTCCCACACACTGTTCTTGCCCTTACTCAACTGTTGAGCCAGAGGGAGTGGTGGGCGAGAGGTGCCTTCTGCTTTGCTATCCTGTTTCTATAACAATATAACCGCAGATACAATAGTCCTGCACCATTAGGTCTCCTATTGTCTCCTCTTCCCATGTACTTCTGTGTACCCTGTCTTTCCACAGACCAGCATACTCTCTCTCTCTCTCTCTCTCTCTCTCTCTCTCTCTCTCTCTCTCTCTCTCTCTCTCTCTCTCTCTCTCTCTCTCTCTCTCTCTCACACACACACACACAAACACACACACACACACACACACACGTTATTATACAGCTACATTAGACAAACGCTATTGGATGACTCCCAACACCACTTTCCCAATAACCAAGGCTGACCACTTCTCGACTGTATGTATATTCCTCCTATAATTTTCCCGTTATGATATACTACTCCGTCATCATCCTATGTACAGGCAAACTGTTATAATCCATCGTTCCACAACTTAAGACAATTTGTATCTACATGCCAACGAACACAAAGGGAAATTACGAAACAGAAACACACTGTTTGTGGAATATTCAACCCTGCAAAATATATACCTTAAGAGAATACGATGGTTTCAGATTCCTTCTACTCTCACATCTCGGTATAAGACCAAGCTAAGATGCTATGTTGATACTTTGATCAATCACACTGTTGCAGACCGCAGCCTATATGCTCATGTATTAACCTCACCCTGGTTCGTCCGGTATATACACATTTGTAGGTCGCTCTACAGTCCCATGTCAAATTTCACCCTTGTCCAGTGCACATAAAATGCCAAGTTTTTACTCGAGTGATCATCTTTGCCACTTACCTTTGACCTCCATGGTGACCTTAGCTGGCACCCCAGCCCAGGCCGAGGTCACCTGTGGCTCCCAGTGAGGGCCAGCGTTATCTTCGCTTTCATCAGTCGTCGACTTCACAACTCCAGCCTCTCCCACGGAGCGCACATCACTCTGAAATGAAGAAACGAGTCGATGGTAACACGCCAACATACTCACTCCACGGAAAACAGAAAATTACGTAGATCAAAATGACTGGAAAATGGTGAGAAAATGTGATCAAATATAGGCTCTGTGGATATTGGTGTGTGTATGTATGTATGAGTGTATATGTACTTGTGCATGTGTGTGTGTGTGTGTGTGTGTGTGTGTGTGTGTGTGTCTCAATGCGTATCAAGCAAGCGTATGTGAGTGTATTTATTCATATGTTTGTTTTACAACCTTAGGGCAATAAACCATCAGACATTCCCATGTTACGGGTACACAAGACCACGCATGAAGGCTTTCGCATTAACACATATAGCGCGTGTGTGTGTGTCGCGTGCCCACGCGTGTTTGTCGCCTGTTGCGCGTGCATATGATCCCGCGCGTCCGTGCTTTCACGCGCTGAGCTACATATTAGACCTGGTGTGGTGTATGTGACTCACATGGCATTCATCGGGAAGGAACAGATCTGTCATCACTAGTCTCAATCTTCTCTCACACCAACAATCACATACGTAACTCTAGACCTAGTCATAGTATGATACCTAGAGCCAGAATCCCATTTTCTAAACATCCAAACTGTAGTTATTTTTTGAGCATAAACTAAGCTCTAAGCTTATCTTTTTAAAAGCCCTTCCTCCTCCTCTTCCTCCCTCTCTCATCTATTTTTAACAAGGTTAACGCTTTAATCTTGAAACTGAAAACGTACGAACGGGTTAACATACATGTTAATTACCCGTTTTCGCCTTTAGAGAAAACGTGTGAATTACGGCTCGTGTCAGGCTCAGGGTCAGTGGTGGACCCCACCAGTCTTAATTAGCCAGGCGGTGGTGGCGGTGTGCCGCAGCTTGTGTTGTTAGCTGTCACGTGACACCAGCGCCGCCACATGGGAAGTCCGTGAACTAAGGGTAAC
Organism: Panulirus ornatus; assembly: GCF_036320965.1. NCBI lineage: Eukaryota > Metazoa > Arthropoda > Malacostraca > Decapoda > Palinuridae > Panulirus > Panulirus ornatus. Next base: position 8,273,311 of record NC_092254.1, on the reverse strand, counting down.
GTTAGAGGTGCCAAGAACATTTCTGCGTTTTAAACCTTAATACCCTTTGAGTACGACGGTACGACCCTTGAGCACGACGGTATACCCTTTGAGTACGACGGTACGACCCTTGAGCACGACGGTATACCCTTTGAGTACGACGGTACGACCCATTCCACACACCCCTGAATGAAGTATTCCCAGGTGAGACTTGTGAACCATTTGGCCATTTCCGAATTTATCGACGACTCACCAAAGTGACGATAAGCTGCGAGCTGATCAACGCCCCTACAAGGGAGATGGACTACGAGGGTCATCAGCGACGCCATACGGGGAGTATATGAACTACAAGTAACACTAGCGCTGCTACACGGGAGAAACATGAACTACGAGTAACACTAGCGCCTCCACGTGGGAGAAACATGAACTACAAGTGGCAGGGGCTGCAAGCACACAGACCCAACACAGGACCTGAGTGGCACCTGTCGACTGCTATCTTGCCACTAGGCCAGTTAGCGAGGACAGCCTGGAAATGACAGGAAGAACCAGTCTCCAGTCCCTCCCGAACTGACAGGCAACGTCTTGCCTGCCAATAGACAGGAACTCTCCACCACTCGAGATGCAGCGGACTGTTACAAATCAAAAACAGACGACGGAAAAAATGATGTGATATTTGTGATGGTTGAGGGTGGGGGAGGAGGAGGAGGAGACGAGGAGGACGCGCCAAAAGGACCAATATTCTCCGTTATCTTTTGGAACCCCAGACCTCATTATGACGCCTCTCGCCGGGACACACCTGTCACTGGAAATACATTTGGCTTACACCTGGCTTAGGGTCTGGAGGAAACGTGCTGGTGGCCCGGGTTGTGTGTGTGTGTGTGTGTGTGGTAGAACTTGACGGTGGTAGTGGTTGTAGGATGGTGTACATGCTTCTTCTGAGAGGTGTCTATTGTGGTATTTCAGTGGTGTAAATGATGCGGTGGACAGAGGTGGTGTATATGGCGGTGGTAGTGGTAGTGGTGGTGATGGTGGTAAGTGGTGGCTGTGATGGTACTTAGTGGTGGTGGTGTATGAAAGTAGTTTTCGTCTGGTAGTGGCATGAGGCTGGTGGTGATGTGGTGGGTGGCTGGGTGAGAGTGGGACGGTGCTGGTGTTTGTGGTAACTAGTCGGTGTGGTGTTGGCTGGTGTGTGGTATCATAAGAAGGACGTAGGATGAAAAGGAAGCCATTGATAGAAACGAATGAAACATAAGTCGTATATTAAGTGATAACTGAAACGAATGGAGGGAAGTGAAACAAAAAAAGAGACTGGAAGGTAATGAATAACGGAGCGTGAATAACTCCTGCACTTACGAGAGATATGGAGCGATGAAGAAACCCGGAGACACGGAGTGAATGACCGTGAAGAAATCCTCCAGATAAGGAAGGAGTGGAGGGGATGGACGAGGGAGATAGGGGAGGGTTTGAGAAGATAGGATGAAGGTGAAGGGAAGACGAGTGGGCGACAAGGAGAAAGCGAAGTTGTGCGAGGGTTGAGGGAGCGAGCCATTACCGGGGATGTCACTGGACTAATGTAGTAATCAAGTTCCTTAATGCAGATCGCTCGAGGAAGTATTATTAAAGCTTCTAATATCAAGGTCGTGGAGGAGGTGACTAATGACGCACATTACAGTCCTCCTCCTCCTCCTCCTTCCTCCTCCTCCCCACACGCACACACACCTCACCCATCCCACAAGACTATTATACGACGCGATTTGAGACACACCACCTTAAGCTTTACCGAGGCTCTGGGGAGACGTTGTACGTCATCGCACTGAAGGTAATGAGGGTGTGAGGAGATGTGGAATACTTACAAGGATTTGTCGAGACGAGAAGTAACTGCTCTCGGTCTCCAGTGGTGGTCTGAGGGTCGAGGCAAGTCTCGGGATGATCTCGAGGTCATTCAACATGATGCGGGATTAATGTTCGTGATTATGATGTAGTGTGGTATGGGGAGAGGGATTTACACTCGTGTTTCCTCGTCTCTTGTACTTATATATATATGTACCGAGTCATGTGTGTATTAATCTATTTATGTATTACAGTGAGAGAGTTCTACACTCGTGGGGTCTCGTCTCCTGAACTATTATGTACCTCAAGTAATCTCCAAAACTTTGGTAAAAATTGTCTGCCTGTCTGACTATAAGAATGAGTGAGTATTTGTGTGTGTGTGTGTGTGTGTGTGTGTGTGTGTGTGTGTGTGTGTGTGTGTGTGTGTGTGTCTGTGTTCTCGACAAGTCTCGTAATCATCTGCTCTCACAAATCTACGTAATTCCTCATCCGTTCTTTACTCTCTCTCTCTCTCTCTCTCTCTCTCTCTCTCTCTCTCTCTCTCTCTCTCTCTCTCTCTCTCTCGGCCTTTTGTATTCCAGCCAGACGCCAGCCATTTACCTCCCAGGGATAAACAAGAACCTGATAAACACTTCTGGTAAAAATTTCGTAGAAAACGAGTAGCATCTGGGTAGAGTGCCGGCCATGGTACACTCCTCTCTCTCTCTCACTCTCCCACTTCCACTCACTCTCCTACTCTCACTCACTCTCTTGCTCCCACACTCACTCTCTTGCTCCATTTTTTTTTCTTTCTTTTCGTCTTTTAAAGTCGTTGATTCCGACTTTTCTAGTTACACATTTGTAAACAGTTTGAGACTGAAGACTCGTAGGCTATAATGCTCCCGTCTTCGTGAACAACGTAAGAATGACAGATGTATAGAATATATATATATATATATATATATATATATATATATATATATATATATATATATATATATATATATATATATATATCCCTGGGGATAGGGGAGAAAGAATACTTCCCACGTATTCCCTGCGTGTCGTAGAAAGCGACTAAAAGGGGAGGGAGCGGGGGGCTGGAAATCCTCCCCTCTCGTTTTTTTTTTAATTTTCCAAAAGAAGGAACAGAGAACGAGGCCAGGTGAGGATATTCCCTCAGAGGCCCAGTCCTCTGTTCTTAACGCTACCTTGCTAACGCGGGAAATGGCGAATAGTTTGAAAATAGAAAAAAAAATATAAATATATATATTCTCTGCTTGGATCGCAAGTCTCCTGTTAAGGTTTTAGGCTCGTAATGACTCGAACGAACGAGGCGGCCGGGAATTTTCGCAGCTCTCAAATATTTAAAACATTCTTCGCGCTAAACAAGATTTTTCCATTTTGCTGCAGACTTTTAACTTCAGGTGAAACTGTCAGGGGTTTCCCCGGCAAAAATTTGCCAACACAACGTTCACCCAGATTTCCCGACACACACGCGCGCGCGCGGGGGGGGACGGGGACTTTCTGAAGGATTTTCATCTCTACACCCGACGATATTGCTCGAGACGAGGAGGAAATAAAAAAAAAAAAGGAAGGGGGGGTTTTTGAAATCCTATTCAGCTCTCTAAAGCTGTAATGTTGGCACCGTCAGTCACCGGAGAGGCGGACAGCAACGCTCCCTTCAAGCCTACAACCGACCTTAGCTGGTGTGTCATACACTCACCTCCAACCAGCTGGTGTGTCATACACTCACCTCCAACCAGCTGGTGTGTCATACACTCGCCTCCAACCAGCTGGTGTGTCATACACTCGCCTCCAACCAGCTGGTGTGTCATACACTTGCCTCCAACCGATTGGTATGCCATACACTCGCCTCCAACCGATTGGTGTGTCATACACTCGCCTCCAACCAGCTGGTGTGTCATATACTCGCCTCCAACCAGCTGGTGTGTCATACACTCGCCTCCAACCAGCTGGTGTGTCATACACTCGCCTCCAACCGATTGGTATGCCATACACTCGCCTCCAACCAGCTGTTGTGTCATACACTCGCCTCAAACCAACTGGTGTGTCATACACTCGCCTCCAACCACCTCGACTACACTCTACCATCTTACTCCCGGTAGTCATATCATCTATCTATCATACATACGAGGACAAGTACACAGTAATGTCTTGAAACCTAAGAGTCAAAGAGTTCTCCACATATCTATGCCTGTAGCATAGAATACAACACTGATATTCCCAAAAACCGAGAAAATAGGTGAAATATAATGGTGTACCAACATATACACTCGCTCGTACATACACGACTGACTCTTATATAAACGTAAACTGGTACAATACGGTGTTTACAAACTTTACACCGCCTCAGCGAAGAGCCACCGCAGCGTAGCGAACAGTTTGCCAGCGAACCGACCAACAACGTCTCAGATTCTGAGCTCACTCTCTTGAACAGACGTCCTCTATTCTATCCCTGTCTCTCTCTCTACACAAAAGACAACAGGACCATCACGATTCCTCTGTTAACTGAAAATGACAAGTAAAAAGATATAGAAAAAGAGGGTAAGAGAAACGTACAGGTTGGCTGTAAGTGAGGAGATAAAAAAAAATGGACGCTTGCGCTCGGTGGCGAGAAGACCACCACATCTTGCGGGCGTACGGAAACCTTGCCATTGGCTATCATTCACCACCGCCCACATCACCCCTCTCTCTCTCTCTCTCTCTCTCTCTCTCTCTCTCTCTCTCTCTCTCTCTCTCTCTCTCTCTTCCGCTTCCTCATTTTTATGGTGGTCCGTTTTCCCCCGTTTTTATTGCAGGCTCTCTTTGGCCCCGGCCATTGTGCTCGGGGCAAAACAATCGTTATGGCCCCATAAAACATAAATGACAGCAGACAATGGCTATTCAAGCTACCTTACCTATAGTCTGCTCGACATTGCTGCTTCAACCTGACTCTCCAGCCATGGTCAAAAACACTGAGGAGGAGGCGGAGGAGGAGGAGGAGGAGGAGAGGAAGAGGGGAAGCCATATATTTTTCTTTACTCAACCGCTGGAACCATGGGGGAAATCTGGCCCTCCTCCTGACAGATGTTGTCTGGAGAGGATGTCCACGACGGGAGGGGGGTGAGGTGGGGGTCGGGTGGGAGGAGAGGAGGTGGAGAGAGAGAGAGAGAGAGAGAGAGAGAGAGAGAGAGAGAGAGAGAGAGAGAGTTGCAGGGAATAAGACTGATATGATATTTTCTTATTTCATTTTCGTTAAGGCTGGGTTGGGGTGGGTTGGGTTGGGGTGGGGTGGGGTTGGGGGCGGGTGTGATGGGGGGGTGAGGAGAAGCGAGTGGGTAGCGCCGTCGTAAGGTCGTTCGTCCCAGCCGGTGACAATACACCTACAGGACTAACGACACGTCAAAGGTGTACAGGTGTAGAATCAAACTTTTTCTATTATGACTCATAAAAGATTTTTTTGAGTTGATTTTTGATATATATCTTTTTCAGGTGTGAATACAAGGGACACACGAACACAAAATGTTTATCTCGGTACATATTTACTTATGGAAATGTGTGATAACAGGCTCGTGGCTTTATTTTATCTGGTATTCTCTCCTTCCATCTTCTAAGCACGACGGGACGACCCTTGAGCACGACGGCACGACCCTAGAGCACGACGGGACGACCCTTGAGCACGACGAGATGACCCTAGAGCACGACGAGACGACCCTTGAGCACGACGGTACGACCCTTGAGCTATGACAAGCCTTTAACAAGCACGTATCATATCCACACCACTTTCCAAAAGAGGTAGATAGGCAGAGGAAAGAAATGAAGGACCAGTTCTATCATAGAAAAAAAAAGGATCTGACCAATACAACCCTCTACCTCACAGGCTACAACTTCTACAGGGTACCAAGAGCAGGTATGGTGTACCTTATCATACGTAGATAAGGCGAGGTACACACACACACACACACCACTTAGTGACTCCTGAAGCAGGACAACCCAGGTTATGTGCCTCAGGTGGACTCTCTCTCTCTCTCTCGTGTCCACTCTGGCTGGTTATTACTATCTGGTTCCCCCCAACACATATCAGGAAGGGGCGCACGCTGTGAAGGGGGGGGGCGATGTAACCAACAGCGCGGTCTGTTGACATCGGCATCAAAGGCCCACGATGACAGCCGGGAGGAGGAGGAGGAGGAGGAGGAGGAGGAGGAGGAGGAGGAGGAGGAGGAGGAGGTGCTGCTGCTTCCCTGAGTCACGTCCAGGGTGAGTCGCGATACCTGACGTAGGCACTATAGGTCCCTCTGGTGGCTCATGATGTAAGTTACGGTTACCCTGTTGGTGATGCACGAGCCGTATGGAGGTCGGACTATCAAAATCACTTAAATGAGGCAAGGCAAAGGCTCCGAAACTAACTCATGATGGTCAACAGTGCTCATGTTACTCCCTCATCATGGTCAGCTGTAAGGAAGGTCCTGTTCTCGGATGGTAGTACATTAGATACTCCATCAAAACCTGCAAGTTACCATCGGCACTTAATACCAGCACAAGGAATTAGATCAATGTGCACCAGTATCTGTGTCTAACAGCAGGCGAGAGAGCATGTACAAAAAACGTGCCATGAATCTGTATTCCTCAGGTGTTTGTAAACTTGACTTCCTTAGGATGGAAAGGTTATAGGTAGATGAAAGGACGAGAAATCGAGGAAACCCCCACAGCCTCACTATTCGAGGAGGAGGAGGAGGAGGAGGAGTTGTCGTAACGATTAACCCTCGAGTGACAGGGTCTCCACACAGAAACCATGGGAAGCAGCAGCAGCAGCAACAAGTCTTGTTGAATTGTTTGAATTGTTGAGTCAGAGTCCAGGTTGAGGTGGCTAGGGATATGGCTACGTATATAACCTGCTTTGCAGGCGACTCAATGGAAGGGTCTTTTTTGGAGTTGAAGAATGTGGGAGGAGTCTGTTGGAGGAGGGTTCGTGGAAGTACCGACTAAAGGGACAGGTTTTAGGAGTTCAAGAATTTGGGAGGTGTTTCTTGGAGGGTTTCTGGGTTTGTGGCGATCGAGAAAAGTTTAGCAAATCAAAAAGAAAATCTTCGTACCTTCTTTTTGTAGTCTGATGAAAATCAAATTTCTGTTCTTATATGAAAGCGAATACACCGAACACGTCAAAGGAGTTAGAGAACAAACTAAGAAATAAGAAACACCGGAAAAATACCGATTCGAATACACACACACACACACACACACACACACACACACACACACACAAACCAAAAAATTCTAAGAAACCTATTTCTTTCGACCGTAACAATGCCAGACAGACGGAAATACGAACGTGGTTCTTCACGACAGAGTTAAAAAAAAATGTTCCTTCAACAATGAAGGAAAAAGACACACACACACGAGTATAAACACATCGCTCCTGCAGACATTATTTAACCAGCCCAAAAATAAAAATAGAATCTTCCTCTCACGAGTACTGAGTTTAACTGGAAAATATTTTTGAGAAGTGACACACACACACACACACACACACACACACACACACACACACACACACACAAATTAATGCAAAGTTCCTGTAAGGCGTTTCTGAGAAGGGAAATAAAACGCATTCTATTTCCAAGACTGACATGAGGACTGGAGGACGTGGGAGTCCGGAACTTTTCACTTAGTAATGTAAGTGGAAACACACGAACCCAACTCAATATCTCGAGAGAAGATAGACTCGCGCCAGCCAAGCCATTTCCACTTGTTTCTCTCTCACTGTCATGGGGACGAAGAGGGGCAGCGAAGATCTGATGATCAGGGAAGAAGAAGGAGGGGGAAGAAGAAGAAGAAGAAGAGGAGGAGGAGGAGAAAGGCTTGGGTGAGGATACAGAAGCAAGAAGTCTTACAAGCAGATGGAGGAGGCTAGAAACTGAACGAAAGAGCAAATGAGACAATGAGTTAAACGAAACTAAAAAAGAATTAAGAATTACGGAGAAAAGGGAAGAAAATTTGGGTGTGACAAGAGGCAAGGAGGAGGAGGAGGGAAGGAACGAAAGGAAGGAAATGAACAACGTGGAACTGATACAGTGATTGGGCTTCAGTGACAGCTGATTGGGGTAACGAATCCCAAACACAATTCACTAATTACACTGTTAATTAAGTAAAAATAAACTCCCTCATAACACTACGACAATCCTATCCTACCAACGCTGGGATTTTATCCAACCCAGCTTAAGTATGTCATCTAACTACAAAAACCCTGAATTCAAATAAGCTTTTAGTGTCATCTAACTACAAAACCCCTGAAATTAAGCTTTTAGTAAACAGCGTGACATGAAAGGGTAGGATTCTATCAAACCCACCTTAAGTATGTCATCTAACTACAAAAACGCTGAAAATAAGCTTTAAGTGACATCTAACTACAAAAACCCTGAATTCAAATAAGCTTTTAGTGTCATCTAACTACAAAACCCCTGAAATTAAGCTTTTAGTAAACAGCGTTACATGAAAGGGTAGGATTCTATCAAACCCACCTTAAGTATGTCATCTAACTACAAAAACGCTGAAAATAAGCTTTTAGTGATATCTAACTACAAAAAAGCTGAGATTAAGCTTTTACTAAACCGTGTGTTATATGAAAGCCATATCTCTATCACACTTCTCATAAGGCTTAATCATCCTAAGGAGAAAAACCGGATGACTTACAATCTCTTCCAAAAGCCTAGGAATTTCAACCATCAGAAGGCTCAGGAAATGATCGCCACTGCATCATCCATTTATTTCCCCTCTGACATTATGATCACACCAGCTGGGGATATTACGGACGACATGGAGCAAAAACCAACAACTAAGGCCAGTTTTTTTTCCCACATTCTATCAACCTTCTGCATATATGTTGTATATATGTTGTATATATGTTGTATATATGTTGTATATATGTTGCATATATGTTGTATATATGTTGTATATATGTTGCATATATGTGTATATATGTTGCATATATGTTGTATGTATGTTGCATATATGTTGTATATATGTTGTACATATGTTGCATATATGTGTATATATGTTGCATATATGTTGCATATATTTGTAAATATGTTGCATATATGTTGTATATATGTTGTATATATGTTGCATATATTTGTATATATGTTGCATATATGTTGTATATATGTTGTATATATGTTGTATATATGTTGTATATATGTTGTATATATGTTGCATATATGTTGTACATTATGTTCTTGTTTGGTTTAATGAGCCCCTGAGACCCCAGAGGTCTCATACGAATCACGAATTCAAGTCTTTATCGATGGTTATGATGGTAATTGTAAAAAAAAACCAACTAATCAAACACTCTTTTCAAACCACTAATTCATTCATTCTTTTTATATTTACTTTAACTAATGAATAATACAGATTACTGAAGAACATTACAGTGAAATGTGAATCACGGATTCAGTTCTTTCCAAAGATGATAAGGAAAAATACAGTGTTCGTGATTTTCGACAGGTTGTTATAACTGACGTTGACGGCCTTAATGATCCAAGTGGTCATAAAGCCTAGTTAGCCAGCCAGCGAACCATACATGACGAGTTTCAACAACGGCTGACCGAGTCTTGTATGTTATATATGAAGTGTACGCCACAAAAGGGTTAATTTAACAAGCGACATTAGCCACACAAATGAACATGAAGATAATCCCCTCATCCGCCTCCCCATCTTTTTTTTAGTGTAATATTCAAATTTCTCAAACTTTCCATGAAATTTCCTCACTCTTCCCTGAGCCTGATATCAAGGGGGAACAAAAAAAATTTTCCTGGTCTTTACCTCGACCGCTGAGAGAGCCATGGTGATTATACACGTATGAAAGAATGAGAGAAGAGTATTTTTTTTTCATTCTTTTTTTACAATGATTACCTTACCTTACGATGGTTTAGGAGGTCTTCCACCTCCACAGCTGGGTCTGGGATCTGACCTCACCTTACTTTTCGTATACCTTACGATGGTTTGGGAGGTCTTCTACCCCCACAGCTGGGTCATGGACTCTACCTTTCCCTGCGAATATCTTACGATGGTTTGGGAAGTCTTCTAACCCCACAGCTAGGTCTGGGACCTTACCTTACCTTACGTATACCTTACTATGGTTTAAGAGATCTTCTACCCCCACAGCGGGACTGACTCCTTACTTTAACTTATGTATGCATTACGATGGTTTGGGAGGTCTTCTACCCCAACAGCTGGGACTGACTCCTTACTTTAACTTATGTATGCATTACGATGGTTTGGGAGGTCTTCTACCCCAACAGCTGGGACTAACTCCTTACTTTAACTTGTGTATGCATTACGATGGTTTGGGAGGTCTTCTACCCCAACAGCTGGGTCTGGCACCTTACCTTACCTTACCTTACGAAAACCCATACGATGGTTCAGGAAGTCTTCCTTCTAAATCCTGGCTGGTCTGGTTGGCCTATTTATGTATCTGTCCAGGTCCTATCAAAAATCTCTCCACTGAAGACTTCGCCATATTTCTCATCGTTATAGGTAATGTACTATGCAATCCTAGTGCCCAGATGATGCATCATAATGAACTGACAAGTTGCCAGCTACCATCACGAAGTGAAAATAAAATGATGTGGAATAAACACGAAAATTATACCAATATCTCACTAAAATGAACAAATAAAATCATCAGGGATAACCCACCATACATCATGAAGTACAACCTAAAAACCTTAAAAATGACTATACTTTAAACATTTCCTCGAGACTTGTACTTAAAAGAAAATCTTCGCGGGGAAAATAGTAATCTTGTCCCTTACCAAATCTATCATTACCTTTAAATGACTCCATCCACGATTCGCCAGCTAATGAGATACGCAACGAGTTCATCCACACAGCCTGTGCACTAATGAGAGAGAGAGAGAGAGAGAGAGAGAGAGAGAGAGAGAGAGAGAGAGAGAGAGAGAGAGAGAGAGAGAAACCCCCCCTCACCACAAACAAAGTGCTGGGAGCAGTGTGGCTGCTTGTGTGTGTGTGTGTGTGTGTGTGTGTGTGTGTGTGTGTGTGTGTGTGTGTGTGTGTGAAGCCAAGGATGATAATGTCAACGTGCTGACTCCATGGCCAGGCTACAGCAGCTTTAAGATATTCATAAAGCATTGTAACGCGTGACAATGGTCGTTGGTGGACTGCGATACCTCTCCACCCCTCGCCCAACCCTCCACCCTCATCCTCCACCCCCAGATGGAGCGCAGCGTGGCCTACTTGTAAGGTCTGACCTTTGACCTTCTTTCTCTCTTTTTTTTTTCATTTTGACTGGAGAATCAAGATGGTCTTCTCAGAACACAAGCAATACATGTATGCTTCAGCTTTAATGACTACCGAGAAACACAACCGGGAATTTCCCTCCCCAAGGATATGATGAAAACACACAGACACACACAGACACACACACACACACGTCAATGACTTCTCCCATTGGTATGAGAACATCCCTTCTAGTTTCCAGGTACTCCCATCAGAACACCCTGAGCAGCCTGGAAGAACATGACCCATCGTCAACCACGTCACCTTCTACCAAGCCCAGACCTTCCCTTCCCTCGTCCCGTAGCTCTGTATACGAGCCTCACATTCTAACCCTGAGCCATCACTCACTGTCTCACTAGGCCCCCTTACCTCCCTGCAGGATATACCGTCCACGACGCTTCTGGGTGTCACTTGGACGGGAAGACACCAAGCTGGAAGGAACACGTCAATACCCTCGTCAAATCCTCCAGTTGTCGATTTGAACTCCCTGTGTCTGAACTCTTAGAGCACTTATACACAACTTTCACTCTTTCCAAACTTACTCACGTCTTCCGTACCTGGTATTTTTCCTCCTCTCTGACTACCGTTCAACAGGAGGTACGAGCAAAGATGCAGTAAAAGGCAGATAATATCATCCTCAGTCCTTCTTATACCATCTATCCAGAGAGGGTTCGAACACCCCTTGCCACCATCACCTTCTGCTATCTAGAATCCCTCGTCCCCTAGTTGCAGTTCGGCACCACAACCCGAATCGAACCAATTCAAGCTCTTAAACCACTTTACGAAGAGCTTCACCCTAAACATTGTTATGAATAAAGTCTGATCAACATCCACTTTTTTTCGAGTCCCTTCTTTATCGTTGCATAATCTCTCTATTCTCAACCTTTGGCTACAGTTAATTCAATCAACTGTTAATCAAAATTACTATTATGACCAAAACATTTCTGATAAACGAAAAGAATCTCTCTCTCTCTCTCTCTCTCTCTCTCTCTCTCTCTCTCTCTCTCTCTCTCTCTCTCTCTCTCTCTTGTGCGTAACACCCAATGTTACTGTCATCAAGCATTCCCACCACAAATACGATGACTAGAATCATTACTTCCAACCCCTGAGAAGGATCATGTAAAGCTGTGCTGCCTATTCTGTAGCTCTCAACTGCTTTACTGATGCTGACATATACGCTGACATCTATACTATCGACACAAACTTAACTGGATTACTTGTTTAGGATGATATACGTGATATAGTCCTCTATATAGGGAGTTAATTGAGTTCATCAATGAGATACTCTGGTTTTTATATGGTGTGAGCACCACCACAGCTGCTTAAGTTCCCAGCACCCACAGCACGAGTTCCAAGTACCCTCTTCGCTGGGAGAATGATAGTCAACAGAAATGGTTCACGGTGGAAATGTGTGCCAAGAGCGTTGTGACGCTTGTCTCATCAGGGCAGATCAGCAGGAGCGTAGGGGGAGGAGGAGGAGGAGGCGGATAGAGGTGAACACAGCTGACGGACCTGTAACCTGTGTTGTTATTCTCCCCTCGCGACACACACACACACAACACACACACACACACACACACACGGTGAGGATACAGAAGCAAGAAGTCTTACAAGCAGATGGAGGAGGCTAGAAACTGAACGAAAGAGCAAATGAGACAATGAGTTAAACGAAACTAAAAAAGAATTAAGAATTACGGAGAAAAGGGAAGAAAATTTGGGTGTGACAAGAGGCAAGGAGGAGGAGGAGGGAAGGAACGAAAGGAAGGAAATGAACAACGTGGAACTGATACAGTGATTGGGCTTCAGTGACAGCTGATTGGGGTAACGAATCCCAAACACAATTCACTAATTACACTGTTAATTAAGTAAAAATAAACTCCCTCATAACACTACGACAATCCTATCCTACCAACGCTGGGATTTTATCCAACCCAGCTTAAGTATGTCATCTAACTACAAAAACCCTGAATTCAAATAAGCTTTTAGTGTCATCTAACTACAAAACCCCTGAAATTAAGCTTTTAGTAAACAGCGTGACATGAAAGGGTAGGATTCTATCAAACCCACCTTAAGTATGTCATCTAACTACAAAAACGCTGAAAATAAGCTTTAAGTGACATCTAACTACAAAAACCCTGAATTCAAATAAGCTTTTAGTGTCATCTAACTACAAAACCCCTGAAATTAAGCTTTTAGTAAACAGCGTTACATGAAAGGGTAGGATTCTATCAAACCCACCTTAAGTATGTCACCTAACTACAAAAACGCTGAAAATAAGCTTTTAGTGATATCTAACTACAAAAAAGCTGAGATTAAGCTTTTACTAAACCGTGTGTTATATGAAAGCCATATCTCTATCACACTTCTCATAAGGCTTAATCATCCTAAGGAGAAAAACCTGATGACTTACAATCTCTTCCAAAAGCCTAGGAATTTCAACCATCAGAAGGCTCAGGAAATGATCGCCACTGCATCATCCATTTATTTCCCCTCTGACATTATGATCACACCAGCTGGCGATATTACGGACGACATGGAGCAAAAACCAACAACTAAGGCCAGTTTTTTTTCCCACATTCTATCAACCTTCTGCATATATGTTGTATATATGTTGCATATATGTTGTATATATGTTGTATATATGTTGCATATATGTTGCATATATGTTGTATATATGTTGTATATATGTTGCATATATGTGTATATATGTTGCATATATGTTGTATGTATGTTGCATATATGTTGTATATATGAAGTATATATGTTGCATATATGTTGTATATATGTTGTATATATGTTGCATATATGTTGTATATATGTTGCATATATGTTGTATATATGCTGTATATATGTTGCATATATGTTGTATATATGTTGTATATATGTGTATATATGTTGCATATATGTTGTATGTATGTTGCATATATGTTGTATATATGTTGTATATATGTTGCATATATGTTGTATATATGTTGTATATATGTTGCATATATGTTGTATATATGTTGTATATATGTTGTATATATGTTGTATATATGTTGTATATATGTTGTACATTATGTTCTTGTTTGGTTTAATGAACCCCTGAGACCACAGGAGTCTCATACGAATCACGAATTCAAGTCTCGATCGATGGTTATGATGGTAATTGTAAAAAAAAACAACTAATCAAACACTGTTTTCAAACCACTAATTCATTTATTCTTTTTATATTTACTTTAATGAATAATACAGATTACTGAAGAACATTAAAGTGAAATGTGAATCACGGATTCAGTTCTTTCCAAAGATGATAAGGAAAAATACAGTGTTCGTGATTTTCGACAGGTTGTTATAACTGACGTTGACGGCCTTAATGATCCAAGTGGTCATAAAGCCTAGTTAGCCAGCCAGCGAACCATACATGACGAGTTTCAACAACGGCTGACCGAGTCTTGTATGTTATATATGAAGTGTAAGCCACAAAAGGTTTAGTTCAACAAGCGACATTAGCCACACAAATGAACATGAAGATAATCCCCTCATCCGCCTCCCCATCTTTTTTTTAGTGTGATATTCAAATTTCTCAAACTTTCCATGAAATTTCCTCACTCTTCCCTGAGCCTGATATCAAGGGGGAACAAAAAATATTTTCCTGGTCTTTACCTCGACCGCTGAGAGAGCCATGGTGATTATACACGTATGAAAGAATGAGAGAAGAGTATTTTTTTTTCATTCTTTTTTTACAATGATTACCTTACCTTACGATGGTTTAGGAGGTCTTCTACTCCCACGGCTGGGTCTGGGATCTGACCTCACCTTACCTTTCGTATACCTTACGATGGTTTGGGAGGTCTTCTACCCCCACAGCTGGGTCATGGACTCTACCTTTCCCTGCGAATATCTTACGATGGTTTGGGAAGTCTTCTACCCCCACAGCTAGGTCTGGGAACTTACCTTACGTATACCTTACTATGGTTTAAGAGATCCTCTACCCCCACAGCTATGACTGACTCCTTACTTTAACTTATGTATACATTACGATGGTTTGGGAGGTCTTCTACCCCCACAGCTGTGACTGACTCCTTACTTTAACTTATGTATGCATTACGATGGTTTGGGAGGTCTTCTACCCCAACAGCTGGGACTGACTCCTTACTTTAACTTATGTATACATTACGATGGTTTGGGAGGTCTTCTACTCCAACAGCTGGGTCTGGCACCTTACCTTACCTTACGAAAACCCATACGATGGTTCAGGAAGTCTTCCTTCTAAATCCTGGCTGATCTGGTTGGCCTTTTTATGTATCTGTCCAGGTCCTATCAAAAATCTCTCCACTGAAAACTTCGCCATCTTTCTCATCGTTATAGGTAATGTACTATGCAATCCTAGTGCCCAGATGGTGCATCATAATGAACTGACAAGTTGCCAGCTACCATCACGAAGTGAAAATAAAATGATGTGGAATAAACACGAAAATTATACGAATATCCCACCAAAATGAACAAATAAAATCATCAGGGATAACCCACCATACATCATGAAGTACAACCTAAAAACCTTAAAAATGACTATACTTTAAACATTTCCTCGAGACTTGTACTTAAAATCTTCGCGGGGAAAATAGTAATCTTGTCCCTTACCGAATCTATCATTACCTTTAAATGACTCCATCCACGATTCGCCAGCTAATGAGATACGCAACGAGTTCATCCACACAGCCTGTGCACTAATGAGAGAGAGAGAGAGAGAGAGAGAGAGAGAGAGAGAGAGAGAGAGAGAGAGAGAGAGAGAGAAACCCCCCCTCACCACAAACAATGTGCTGGGAGCAGTGTGGCTGCTTGTGTGTGTGTGTGTGTGTGTGTGTGTGTGTGTGTGTGTGTGTGTGTGTGTGAAGCCAAGGATGATAATGTCAACGTGCTGACTCCATGGCCAGGCTACAGCAGCTTTAAGATATTCATAAAGCATTGTAACGCGTGACAATGGTCGTTGGTGGACTGCGATACCTCTCCACCCCTCACCCAACCCTCCACCCTCATCCTCCACCCCCAGATGGAGCGCAGCGTGGCCTACTTGTAAGGTCTGACCTTTGACCTTCTTTCTCTCTTTTTTTTTTCATTTTGACTAGAGAATCAAGATGGTCTTCTCAGAACACAAGCAATACGTGTATGCTTCAGCTTTAATGACTACCGAGAAACACAACCGGGAATTTCCCTCCCCAAGGATATGATGAAAACACACAGACACACACAGACACACACACACACGTCAATGACTTCTCCCATTGGTATGAGAACATCCCTTCTAGTTTCCAAGTACTTCCAACAGAACACCCTGAGCAGCCTGGAAGAACATGACCCATCGTCAACCACGTCACCTTCTACCAAGCCCAGACCTTCCCTTCCCTCGTCCCGTAGCTCTGTATACGAGCCTCACATTCTAACCCTGAGCCATCACTCACTGTCTCACTAGGCCCCCTTACCTCCCTGCAGGATATACCGTCCACGACGCTTCTGGGTGTCACTTGGACGGGAAGACACCAAGCTGGAAGGAACACGTCAATACCCTCGTCAAATCCTCCAGTTGTCGATTTGAACTCCCTGTGTCTGAACTCTTAGAGCACTTATACACAACTTTCACTCTTTCAAAACTTACTCACGTCTTCCGTACCTGGTATTTTTCCTCCTCTCTGACTACCGTTCAACAGGAGGTACGAGCAAAGATGCAGTAAAAGGCAGATAATATCATCCTCAGTCCTTCTTATACCATCTATCCAGAGGGGGTTCAAACACCCCTTGCCACCATCACCTTCTGCTATCTAGAATCCCTCGTCCCCTAGTTGCAGTTCGGCACCACAACCCGAATCGAACCAATTCAAGCTCTTAAACCACTTTACGAAGAGCTTCACCCTAAACATTGTTATGAATAAAGTCTGATCAACATCCACTTTTTTTCGAGTCCCTTCTTTATCGTTGCATAATCTCTCTATTCTCAACCTTTGGCTACAGTTAATTCAATCAACCGTTAATTAAAATTACTATTATGACCAAAACATTTCTGATAAACGAAAAGAATCTCTCTCTCTCTCTCTCTCTCTCTCTCTCTCTCTCTCTCTCTCTCTCTCTCTCTCTCTCTCTCTCTCTTGTGCGTAACACCCAATGTTACTGTCATCAAGCATTCCCACCACAAATACGATGACTAGAATCATTACTTCCAACCCCTGAGAAGGATCATGTAAAGCTGTGCTGCCTATTCTGTAGCTCTCAACTGCTTTACTGATGCTGACATATACGCTTACATCTATACTATCGACACAAACTTAACTGGATTACTTGTTTAGGATGATATACGTGATATAGTCCTCTATATAGGGAGTTAATTGAGTTCATCAATGAGATACTCTGGTTTTTATATGGTGTGAGCACCACAACAGCTGCTTAAGTTCCCAGCACCCACAGCACGAGTTCCAAGTACCCTCTTCGCTGGGAGAATGATAGTCAACAGAAATGGTTCACGGTGGAAATGTGTGCCAAGAGCGTTGTGACGCTTGTCTCATCAGGGCAGATCAGCAGGAGCGTGGGGGAGGAGGAGGAGGAGGCGGATAGAGGTGAACACAGCTGACGGACCTGTAACCTGTGTTGTTATTCTCCCCTCGCGACACACACACACACACACACACACACACACACACACACTTGATATAAACAACTCCCAGACAAATATCGTCAACCCTTATTGTTTATTCTTCAGCTACTCACTTCCCTCTAGTTGCAAAGAAAAGAGTGAGCAACACTTTGCAACCCGTGAGAAGATAACAGCCGCTTCCAAGAACCGCTTCTCAGCTGTCACCTCACAGCCAGCTTTATCTCCAGCCACTGACCTCAATGTAACCAGGAAGTAACCCCGTCATATTTTTTCCCCCACTTTCAGTTTGGAACGAGTACATAAGGCCGAGTGTGACGCGTCCATCTACACACAAGTCCTCGCGTTCCTCTACAATGAAGAAGTACTACTTCATCACCTGTCATCTCTCTGGTTAGTTCAAGTTCAATTAAGCTGTTGAAGAGACCGGAGATCATATCCGAACTACTTACAATCAGGTGACACATTAATTAACGCTTGGTACCACAATGTCCTCGAACGAGACTGATATAGAACATGGGTCATGTGTGTTCATCATGATGTAAACCTGTGTCGTTGTCCTCTTGGCAGTGATGGTGGCGTGTCATCTGGAAGCCTGGGCCACTGCTTCGACCCCCACCACGCTGGAAGGTAAGGCATAGCTAAAAATCCAGGGGGTTAAAAGGTTCCATATGTTTCTTCATTTCCCGCTGTGCTTCATATACGAGGCGTCAGGAGGTCCTTGTGCCCCTACAGCCAAGATGTGCTTCGAAATCCCCCTCGTGCATGCCACAGTGTTTCTGATGACGGCGGGCACAGTGTTGAAGATCTGGAGACCCAGATGGTCGAGGTATTTTCTCCTTGTGTGCTTACACCACCTTTTTTCATTCTAGGGGTTTATATTCTACAATATAAACCCCTCCGTGTCTGTCGTGCTAACTGCAAATGCTATTTCAATGTAGGTCTGGGATCATGTTTTGAATTTGGTGAAAGGAAGGGCTTTGTTTAACCAAATATCATCACAAGGTCTGATCGTATTACCGAATTGTGCATAGTAAAGCAGCCTTGGTACAGCTACTATAGACTCTGGCACCGTCTGAAAAAACAAAAGACTAACCTATAGTCAAAGCTGTGATCCTAATATGAAAAAAAAAATCCCTAATTTCCACTCACTCTACCCCTTACTGACGTGTTACAATGCTATGAAAGGCTGCAAAGTAATGCCCTGTGATTCGTTATTGAAAATAATCCATACTACACACCTACTGAACGCTATAATGTAAGACTTAGCGTAAAACCGAATGGTAAATGCTGATGAGAAGTAGGACAAAAAAAAAAAGGGGGGTTAGAAACTTCAGGACAACGAGGACATAAATTTCAGGCAGCTTTAAGAACTCGACAGCAACAAAAACACTGAGCGTACATTCTTCCCACGGAGCCTCCAGGCTCTGAGAGAGCTCAGATCATCCACCTATTTATTCAATGAATAGTTCTTAACACACCTAGATACTTACCTTACTAAACCAACACACAGCATCATTCTACACACACGCACACACACACACACACACACACACACGGCCATCCAATACACACCAGTTAGCCCACATCATATATAGTCGTACACTCTCACAATATTCAGTTCTCACTTTTGACTTCACTCAACTTCTCTTTCCCCTACTAACCATCATATATATATATATATATATATATATATATATATATATATATATATATATATATATATATATATACACACACACACACACACACACACAAAAAAAAAAAAATAACGAGCGTATTGGAGTCTTTATAATAAGAATAAAAATCCAGGTCGAGACCGGTTTACTATAGTTCCCCTTGATACCAAGCCTCATTTTCTTTCATCAAGTTCTCCAACGCAGCGTTTGTCGACATTTTCAAATTTACGTCCCACAACCTTTGTATGGAAAAATTCTGGTCACACTGTGACAAAAACGAAAACCATTGGTTTAAATGCAATTCAGGGTCATTTCAACCATTAATGGGAAACTTAATGCAATAAAAAATTACATTTTTCGTTGGTGGGAGAAAATATAATTGTAACATTTGTGAAAAACGCATAATCTCAGGAAAGATAACAGTGTTAGCTTTTCAAGTACTTAATCATTATCAATTTTCTCTTTATAACTCATAGAATTAATAAACATCTTCCCAAACTTTATATCTTAAAACCTCTTCACATGGACTAAATATTTTACCAAAGATAATTATTCGTTATTTCTTTACTATGAGTTATGAAGAATGCGTTTTTCCCCTCAAATCACTACACTGTGGATCAGTAATGATAATCTCTTGTCTCCTGCCACAACCAACAGCATGTCCCATCCCGT
This sequence comes from Panulirus ornatus, assembly GCF_036320965.1. NCBI lineage: Eukaryota > Metazoa > Arthropoda > Malacostraca > Decapoda > Palinuridae > Panulirus > Panulirus ornatus. The sequence goes on along the minus strand of NC_092254.1, from coordinate 8,253,253 downwards.
ATGTGCGTGTGAGCGGCCGATGTCTCTTCTTCGACCCCCTAGCTACAGGTACCTGGCACCAGACTCAGGCCTTGTGTGAGAGCCTACACGGCAACCTCGCCAAGATCGACACGGGAATCTTCATGGCAGACATCGTCGACCATATACGAGAACACCGTCAGTAGTTTACTCCCGTGTTTATGTTTTCACGTGTGATAAGGTGGGAGAGGGAGGGGGTTTATTGTTTATTGATCTTCAGATGTTCGTAGTTCTTGCATCTGTTAAACATTACCAGGGAGAATTTCCTGTAGAGTGTCATGTGAGTTTTCTATACGTCTCCTTTATCAATATTTAGAGAAGTCTAAACAGTGAATAGAGGAATGATAAGAGCAATTTTCACCTGTTTCGTTAGAGGTAAATTGGAAATCAGTTTACTGCAGACTGGCGCTCCCGCAACTGGGAGACTGCGCTCCTTCCAGTAGCAGGGGCTCCTTTCCAGTAAGATGTCCTTTGACGAGACTGTACTCCCTTCCGTCAACGGACAATGGTACAGCCTCGCCGAAGATGACTGTAAGAACACCAGCGTCACCTTTGAAGCGACGAAACTATTGTTCAACTCCGCGAGATGCCCTCATTTCTTGAGCAGTTGCTCCGGTTATAAAATGACTGGTTCGTCCTTGTATGGACTACCGCTGGCTACTAAAATGCCCCCACCATTACCAGGGGACGTAATGATTCCCGGCAAGTTACTCCATCACATACGTATATACTGTGTAGCCTTTGGCCACAGATCAACACCTGTACATTGCGTTGGCCACAAATCAACACCTATATATTCAGTAGGCCACAGATCAACACCTATATATTCAGTTGGCCACAGATCAACACCTATACATTCAGTTGGCCACAGATCAACACTTGTACATTCAGTTGGCCACAGATCAACACCTGTACATTCAGTTGGCCACAGATCAACACATGCATTCAGTTGGCCACAGATCAACACCTTGAATTGGCCACAGATCAACAAATGTACATTCCGTCAGCCACAGATCAACAACTGTACATTAGAATAAGCTGTAGATCACTACAATACCATGTGTACCAACAACTGGTCATTGCAACTCCCTCAAAAATAAGCAATATCTTATTTGTATCGAACCCACAACATGTGACACTAAAGCTGTGCGTTTCCTTCTACAGAAATGGCCACGAAAGGGTACTGGATGGGGGCGTCCGACGAGGGGCACGAGGGAGACTGGCGCTGGCGCGATGGGACGAGCGTCAGGATGGGGACGCCCTTCTGGGGATATCTGCCGGAAAGACCCATCGTCCAGGAACCTCGGCGTGGTACTGTGGAGAACTGTGGCTGCCTGATTGACCAATATCTGTACTTCTTCCACGACTGTCCGTGTAGTAACGACTACTACTCTCCTCTCTGCGAGTACCGCAGCAAAGACTATCAAACTACGACCGCCTTGTAGGGCAGAACCTGTGTTCCTTCGGTAATTGTGGCCTGAAGTGAGTATCACAGCTCCAGCCATACAGTGAGGGCTGGTCCGGTCTCATCCAGGACCCAAGGAGCTAATACACCAAGACCGAACGTTCATTCATTACAACCTTGATCTTCTCAATAAATAATAAGACAGTGAACCTTTCCTGAGTCATGCGAACTGTGGGGGATGATTGCAACACATCTGTTGAATCACCGAGACTGTGAGAATAACCGGAATATCTACTGAGTCTGTGGAACCGAGAAAATACTGGCGATTCACTCAAGTGATACGTTATACTATTAGAGATATCTCTAAATGCTCCGTAATAATATTAGAGATATCTCTAAATGCTCCGTAATATCTCTATATGCTCCGTAATAATATTAGAGATATCTCTAAATGCTCCGTAATAATATTAGAGATATCTCTAAAGTATATGGTTTTGAAGGAGTTTCCCAATTCTAGTCTCAAGGCAATCTATCAAAATTACTTAATTGACAAGAAAAAGCATCAAGAGAATGTTACTGAATGTTCAAACATATAATTGCATTGTCTTTACTCGTACTAAATGCTATCAGAGTACTTCTCATTATCATCTTCCACGATGGTTAGTGAAGAACAAAACTATCAGCTTCTTAACATGCAGACCTTAGCAGAACACATACACATCTCAAACAGAACATTTTTCTCTTCAATCAAATAACTCCAGCACCTTATATGGGGGCTTCCTCCAGCTCCGACCTTGCATCCCAATCAGCAGCAGGGAAATCATGGTCTCCTTCGGTGTGACAAGTCCCTTGACGAGATTATGCTCCTTTTCGTCCATTTGATAATGATACATACGCCCTTTGCCAAAGGAGGACTTTCACTCGGAACCACGTGCAGGCAGAGTCCGGCAGCGCCAACAGAGAAACTTCAAAGTACGAAGCGGCAAAAATTCTTAATACACAATGGACTCCACATTACCAACTTGCCTTTTTTAAGCACTGTGTAATAACCAGGTACATTTTTATAACCAAGATCAGTACAGAACAACAATCCAAATTCATTTGGGCTTAGCTTTGCTCCTCCTATTCTTTGATATCAGACTCGCACAACTGATGATTTTAGCGAATGACCAACACTGTCATGATGAGTGAGGAAAAGGGAATTATATATATGGCACGTAAATTAATATTCGGTTATTTATATTCGTCTGTTCACCTGAGGTGTTACGTACTAGCATATGGTTAATTGAATTAATGAAGGAAACGGTACAAACACGGATCAGGTCAAAGGCCATGTTATCACACCGGAGCACCGCACCATCATGCTCAAGGGTCGTAACACTGTGCTCAGGGGTCGTACCATCGTGCTCAAGGGTCGTACCATCGTGCTCAAGGCTCGAACCATTGTGCTCAAGGGTCGTACTATCGTGCTCAAGGGTCATACCACCCTCAAGGGTCGTACCATCGTGCTCAAGGGTCGTACCATAGTGCTCAAGGGTCGTACCATCGTGCTCAAGGGTCGTACCATCGTGCTCAAGGGTCGTACGACTGCAACGGAGGTTAAATCATCAGTAAACACCGAGGCACTACCTGCAGCATCACATCCACCAGCAGACTCACCAAACACCTCGCTTTGTTCCTATAGCCGAGCCTACCTACCACCCTACTAACACTGCACTCACGCACGCACGCCAAAACATCCCATCCCTTTGACGTAAGACGGTCCACCGAGAGTCACCCGTACAGTGAGAGGGCAAACCTAAATGACAAAGTGGTTTAGCCCTGTCCTAAGCCGTGGCGCTTCACCCACCCCCCCTGCCACACATCCCCTACCCCCTTCCCCATTCAGGGTCTGGCAGTAATTTCCTGGCCGCGATTGTCCAATATGACAAGAGATCTACATTCCAAAATTGGTTGGAGAGTGACTTCGTGCGTGCTGACTATCCCCTTAACTGCTCTAAAGGGAAGGGTTATTCTCCCAAATTGAATTTAAGACCTTGCTTAAATTTCGTAATCCCTAAATATGGAAATTCGCTGCGAGTTTTTTCAACGGGAATGAACGCATCCTGGCGTTTAAATGCCGATCGTTTGATTCTGTGTAAGGGTTTTTTTTCGTGGTTTTCTAAATTGTCTTTCAGAATCATCGGGAAATTGGCGAGGCAGTTCCCTTACTAAATAAGAAACTCAGTGTATCGTAGACGTAACTCAGAGTATCGTAGACGTAATTCAGTGCATCGTAAACGTAACTCAGTGTATCGTAGACGTAACTCAGTGCATCGTAGACGTAACTCAGTGTATCGCAGACGTATCTCAGTCTATCCTAGACGTAACTCAGTGTATCGTAGACGTAACTCAGCGTATCGTAGACGTAACTCAGTGTATCGTAGACGTAACTCAGTGTACCGCAGACGTAACTCAGTGTACCGCAGACGTAACTCAGTGTATCGTAGACGTAACTCAGTGTATCGTGGACGTAACTCTGAGTCCTAGACATTTAAACTAAGATCACAGACACTTACACTCGGCGCGTTACTGATATTTGAATTTGGCGAGTTGAATGGGTGTGAACTCGACGCGTCTTAAGACATTGTTTTCAACGCGCCTCAAGCATTCAGATGACGCGTCTCAGACATTTAATGTCTGAGCGCTTGGTTTATGTAAGGAAAAAAAACGACGTGTCTCGGCGATTTAAACTCTATGCGTCGCAGGCATTTAAACTCTACACGTCGTAGGCATTTAAACTCTACGGGTCGTAGGCACTTACATTAGACACTTCGTAGGCATTCAAACTACGCAACATAGGCCTTTACATTCAACGCGTCGTAGACATTTAAATTCAAGAGCTTCGGATCATTTCAGCAGTGGAGTTCGGCATTCAAATCTTACACAATGTTTTAAGTGTGACGTGCACGATATGCGAACGTCGGGTAGCAATAGTCTGGGAGACCAAGGGACAGATCATGGTGTCCAGGCTGGTGTACAACACTCGGGGGTGTTGCTAAGATGATTCACATCAATCCCACCGATTGGGTGACATTTTCTCCCCAGGCAACACAAGGTGATTGGGTGACATTCTCCCCAGGCAACACAAGGTGATTGGGTGACATTCTCCCCAGGTAACACAAGGTGATTGGGTGACATTCTCCCCAGGTAACACAAGGTGATTGGGTGACATTTTCTCCCCAGGCAACACAAGGTGATTGGGTGACATTCTCCCCAGGCAACACAAGGTGATTGGGTGACATTCTCCCCAGGCAACACAAGGTGATTGGGTGACATTCTCCCCAGGCAACACAAGGTGATTGGGTGACATTCTCCCCAGGCAACACAAGGTGATTGGGTGACATTCTCCCCAGGCAACACAAGGTGATTGGGTGACATTCTCCCCAGGCAACACAAGGTGATTGGGTGACATTCTCCCCAGGTAACACAAGGTGATTGGGTGACATTTTCTCCCCAGGCAACACAAGGTGATTGGGTGACATTCTCCCCAGGCAACACAAGGTGATTGGGTGACATTCTCCCCAGGCAACACAAGGTGATTAGGTGACATTCTCCCCAGGCAACACAAGGTGATTGGGTGACATTCTCCCCAGGCAACACAAGGTGATTGGGTGACATTCTCCCCAGGCAACACAAGGTGATTGGGTGACATTCTCCCCAGGCAACACAAGGTGATTGGGTGACATTCTCCCCAGGCAACACAAGGTGATTGGGTGACATTCTCCCCAGGCAACACAAGGTGATTGGGTGACATTCTCCCCAGGTAACACAAGGTGATTGGGTGACATTCTCCCCAGGCAACACAAGGTGATTGGGTGACATTCTCCCCAGGCAACACAAGGTGATTGGGTGACATTCTCCCCAGGTAACACAAGGTGATTGGGTGACATCCACTTCTTGTAACTTCCACTGACTGGCTGGCTGACTAATCCGCATGTTAGAGCGTCAAGTGATTGGCTGACTAATCCACATGTAACAGTACGTAACTGGCTGTATTAATCCCCATATAACCATCATGTAACTGGCTGTATTAACCCCATGTAACAGTGTCATGTGACTGTATTAATCCCCATATAACAGTGTTATATGACTGACTGTATCAGTCCCCATGTAACAGTGTCACGTAACTGGCTGTGCTAATCACCATGCAACAGTGTCATGTAACTGTCTATTAATCCCCCATACACCATTACCATGTAACAGGTAGTACTACGTAGTCCCAATGTAACGGCGTCATGTGATTGGCTGTCTACCATTTCGCCTAAAGCCTGCTGATTGGCGGCCCGGGGGGGTCGTTGCTGGTTCTCGATGACTGGTAGCCTTCAGGTCGTAAACCTGGTTAATGGGTAGTTACCTCGGGAGTCAGGAATCTCGCGCAGGGCTCGTTAAAGTTGAAGGAATCTTCTATTGGGTCGTAAACGCCTGAAAGAAGGCTGGATATTGGTCCTTGTGGTTCCATGGTTCCGAGCGATTACTTTATATTCACTTCCGACGCGAAAGGCAAGGGAAAAACGTCCTTCCATTACGGGAAAGCGAGTGAAGAACTCCACATCATTAAGGATCAAAGTGAAAATATGTAATAAAATATCGAAAAACAGGAGTAATTTGAGCTGCCAAATTTTTTTAGATTTCCGTCTGTGTGAAGTGTGTGTGTGTGTGTGTGTGTGTGTGTGTGTGTGTGTGTGTGTGTGTGTGATATCTCCCTCTTCTGCCACGATATCAAAGATGGGTCAAGATCATATTTTCTTTCCAAAGATAACGCGTGACAATCTTATGTGGTACGTGAGTGGTGATTACGTCAGGGTGCGGGGGAGGATGAGGATGAAGACGGTGGCATGGTTCCTCACTTTCCAGCTCGGTTCTCTACGAAGGAATGTGGCATACGAGGAAGACTGGGAGATTATAGTCCTGCTAGGGGAGGAGGAGGGGTGTTAGCCTCCCCCAGAGGTATTTTCCTCCTCCCCAGGACACTAGGGAGGCTTGTCCTAGTAGGGGTGTTTTCCTCCTCCCCAGGACACTAGGGAGGCTTGTCCTAGTAGGGGTGCTTTCCTCCTCCCCAGGACACTGGGGAGGCTTGTCCTAGTAGGGGTGTTTTCCTCCTCCCCAGGACACTAGGGAGGCTTGTCCTAGTAGGGGTGCTTTCCTCCTCCCCAGGACACTGGGGAGGCTTGTCCTAGTAGGGGTGTTTTCCTCCTCCCCAGGACACTGGGGAGGCTTGTCCTAGTAGGGGTGTTTTCCTCCTCCCCAGGACACTGGGGAGGCTTGTCCTAGTAGGGGTGTTTTCCTCCTCCCCAGGACGGTGGGAGAGCTTGGTGTTAGCCTCAACCCACAACACTAGCAGACCTCGTCCTGGTAAAGGTGGGGAGGAAGGGATAGGGGGCGATGTCTGCCTCTCCCGCATGTAAATGTGGGAGAGTTTGCGTCTCCTCTCCTCCCACCTCCCTGGCAAAAGGGGGGGAAAGTGGGGGGATGTGCTGGAGCATCTTCCTCCTCCCAGGCAACCGGCAGAAGTCATCTCCTGCTGGCTACCGTTCTGAATCGCATCAAATCAACTGCGCAAACATTCCCGAGAATGGCGAGGGAAAAATCCAGGATTTGGGGGAACCTAGGATGATGACGGCAGAAACATGGGTATGGCTGGCGGACACCCTGGTAGAAACTGTACACCACTGCCGACCTGGGTCCTCCCGATCCTCACGTTTTCTAAAAAGTTGTCAGTATAAACTTCTTACCCTTTCAATCGTCCTCGCATCAAATTTTTGTCCTCAAGACATTTCTAATTTCCAACACGTTCTCTGTCTTCTGGTACCGTTTTACTAGATATGCCCTACCCCTCACGTCCAAACTAAAACACCGTTGGGACTACTTTACCATCAGACATGCCCATATTTGCTCATATGCATGTGATTTTTCTTTCCACACACCCTTCTGCATAAAGGACTTCGGCTCCCTCACCCACCCTATGGCTTGCTCCTGCTTCCGTGGTTCCAGTCACCCTAAAGTCCACTCCTCAGTAACTAAAACATTCCACTTCCTCCAGATCTTGTCCTTTTAAACTCACAGTCCAACCAACCTGCCTTTCTCTCCTATCAAACTTTATAATAGTACTTTTATCTACATTTGTTCTCGGCTTTCTCCTTTCACACTCTCCCCAAAACTTGGACACCAGCTTATGCAGTTTCTCACTTGCTTCCGCCACTAGAGCTGGGTCATCTGCAAAGAACTTACTCACCTCCCAGGTCCATACATCCCTAAGAGACTGCGAAACCGTCCCTCCACTGTATAACCCACAGTGTTTGTGATGACTGCAGGCAGTGTGTTGAACAGTCTTGGGTCCCGTGTGTTCATCCCCCCCCCCCCTCACACACACACACACACACACACACACATCTCACTAATAACACCTTTTAAATTCAGAGGCAAAATTTTTCCCAAGACTTCCACGTGTTGTCGTGCCGATAGAGAACTAGACTTGAAACACGGGGGAGAGGCCATTGGAACATTCATAACATAGAGATAGATTGAATACAACATAAAAACTTCCTTCCATCTCATTTCTAGGACGTTCATCCTGGGAGGAGAGCGAACACACACACACACACACACACACACACACACACACACACACGGGCCAGACGAGAATGCGGTGGTGGGATCCATCCATTCCACAATGAAATCAAACTGTCTTGGGCCCGCCTCTGTGAGAGCCGGACACACGAGACCCATGATGGTCCTGATCCCACCATAACCATGGGATTCGGACGAACAAGAACCCCGGGATACCTACGATAACTACTCATTTCTATGCATTTCCGGAGTATTAAGGGTACACAACAGGCGGGGAGTTCGGCCCCTTCCTCCTCCTCCTCCTCCTCCTCCTCCTACCAGCGGTGGGCCTCGGGACGTCACAGACACAGTTTGAATTGCAAATGTTGTGGATGGACGTGTCTCCGTGCACAAGGGCCCGGGACTTGGGGGCTGCCTGTAGCGCCAGAGGCTCCAGACATGCTGACGACGGGGAGTCACCAGCGGATGTGTGTGTGTGCCTCTCACCTCCACACAGTCTTGGACAACGAGGAGGGCAAGGGGGACGGTGAGGAGGTGCCTGGGGGGAAGCAAGGGAGAGACTAGCACGGAGCGTTAAGGGTCAAGGGTCTACGTACACACGTTTCTTAAATGAAATCTTGGAACGATTGCCAGAATGTGGGATAACCCTATACTGAACACGTGTTGCCCAACCCTCTCTTTGCCTGCCTGAAACACCACTCTACTCTCACACTCCGTCTCTCTCTCTCTCTCTCTCTCTCTCTCTCTCTCTCTCTCTCTCTCTCTCTCTCTCTCTCTCTCTCACTCTCTCTCTCTCTCTCTCTCTCCACCCACTGTACACCTAATTACACACTTCCCATTTTCCACGGATAATGTTCCCCCTAACTTAATCGACTTAAAGTAATCCCACTCACATCTTCTAGTCCCCATACAGGAGACACAACCCACCACTTCCAACCCCCCCCCCCTCCTCTATCTACAACCAGCGCCTCCTTCCGTCTATCTCACGACCTAGACCCCCCCCCCCCCACACACACACACACACAACACCACACTTGGCCCCAAACCAAGAAGACTGGAAACATAAATCAAAGTGTGTGGTTGTGAAAAATGATGGCTGTTCGTTGGAGGGAGGGGTGTATTCTGGGCAACGCCCAGAATACACCCCTCCCAAGTCCAGACTAATGGATTTCTTTTGTGGCTTCGCTTGGTTTCACGACGTGTGTGTGTATATATATATATATATATATATATATATATATATATATATATATATATATATATATATATATATATATATATATATATATATATATATATATATATATATATATATATATATATATCAAGACTAACCTAATCGTGTGCGTCTGTCTGTCTGTCTGTGTCTGTGTTAATTGGGCTTCTACTAATGACTAGGAAATTGAGATGACAAAACGAAGAGAATCATGTAGATGACTCATGTCTCTTACATACATAACATGACATCTTGACAAAGCGTTATGAATAATTATCGACCAACAATAGCATAATGTACGAAGATTATGACGCGATAATTTTTCATGGAGATTACTACATAATTAATCATTTGTGAAGTAAAAAAAAAAAGAAAACGGGGGAGGGGACGGGAAGGAAAGAGGGGGGATTGAAGTTTTCCAAAAAATGTTTTGGTAGCAAAAACAAGGAAAATTAATGAGAATGTTACCAAACACCAAACTCTTTTTTTTTTCTTATCTTTTTGTTGATGATGTTTACGTCAATAGACTTTTTAAAGCACCAGTAAGTAAACCAGGTCACACTGTTTACTCTGGTTTATGTATGTTTAGGCTAGCAGGGGTAAACCAAGATACACTGTTCACTAAGGTATATGTTGGCGTAATTTCATCTATGTTACTGGCAGCAAACCAAAGTAAACTGTTATATCTCTTAACAAGTCTACTTTAGGTTAACGGTAATAACCTAAGATATGCTGTTAATTACTATCAATAATGTGTTAAATCTAAGTTAGCAGTAATAGCCAAGTTACACTGCTTATTCCAGTTTACTGGAGGGTGCATCATGTCAACAACCGATATGCAATAGAGAAATACCTAAGACTGTGGTGGATACAATGATCTTGTTAAGACAGCAACTTGCTGGAAGAAACAACTTGGTTGATATTGACTGCACGTCGGATGCGAAGCTGTGGCTGAAAACAGCTTCGTCAAAAAAAAAACAAAAAAACAAGGCACTATGTATTCATACCCTACAGCACATTCACACACGCCATAATACACCCACATCACGTATTACTCTGTCTACAGTTTCTCCATCGTTCACTCCACCCTCTCCGTCCAATCTCAGAACACATTGTCAACCTGTGTGTGTTAGTGGTTGCAATACGAAAAGTTACGAGGAAGCTATGCAAAGACTGAGAGTTAAGTGAGGATGTAGAAGTCTGCTTCGCAGACACTGTAGAACATACAACAACGCAATTCCAACCCATTCAGCTACAGCTGATGTTGTAACGACGATTGGAAGACAATGGAAAGCCTGGTACAAGAAAATATTAAAATGATTTTAGAAGAATTAACCTACTATCTACTATTCATGAAATCAAGTGATGAATCGACACCACGGTTCTTCTCTAATCATTCTGTCACCTCAGATCCAAGGATGAATCAAGTCATGAATATGATCTAACTTGTGTCTATGGTTCTTCGTGAAGACGTCAAGGTGGCTGGTCACTCAGAGCGGGTAATCAGACAGCACCTGGGGTTTGCCACGCCTCTCGTGTCGATGTTTTTCACCTTCTGATCAGTTCGCCGAGGCTAGTCTGTATCCCCATAGCCCGGTTCTAAGACCAAAGGTAAAATTGGTACTTTTCAGGATATTCATCTATCCTTCATTAAGGATAATGATACCATCCTACAGCACAGTGGTACGATCGTTAAGCACAACGGTGCTACCCTTGGGTCATTTACAATAATTATCATAATCATTACTTACGATTCTCCCGGGTAAGGGCGGGAGAAGAGAGAGAGAGAGAGAGAGAGAGAGAGGAGGAGGAGTGGCCTGAGCAGGGATTCATAAAGAACGCTTAGCGTTGAGAGTGGCCCAAGGGAGCCACCTCCTATGGCCTGATTGACCGGGTCATTTGGCGGTGCGACACTAATTGGCTCGTTAGAGGCCACTCCGCTCACACCCAGTCCCGAATTTGTGCTGATGTCTGGATCCGCCAGCGTGGCCACATTTTCCCCTCAAATTGCTTGCTAAGGCACCAAACTTGTAAGCCAGGGAGGGGGTAAGCTTCGAGGGCTACACGTCTTTAACCATCTCTCTGACCTCAAGTCTCAATTGATCTGTAATAAGGCAACACAATACCTCTTCACAGTCATGAAGCTAATGACTGATATCCTCGAATGTTCAAAGAAAAGTAGTTCATCACTTTGTCTTCGTGTAGAACACCTGTTCATAGCCGCCCAGGTGGGGTGGCGTGGGGTGTGTGTGTGTGTGTGTGTGTGTGTGTGTGTGTGTGTGTGTGTGTGTGTGTCAGGCTGACACCCCCCCCCCCCCCCCCCCCCCCCCACCAGTCATGCGTTCGTTTGTTATCAATTTAGTCGTCACCGTCGCATGATTGGTGGCCCAGAGGAGGAGGAAGAGGGGTCAAATGGCCCAGGGGAGGAGGAGGAGGGGGTCAAATGGCCCAGGGGAGGGTGGACGGGGAGGAGGGTCAAATGGCCCAGGGGAGGGTGAACGGGGAGGAGGGGTCAAATCAAAGTCCTGGGCGGCATGATAGTGCTTTAAAAAAAAAAAACCTCATCTCCCTTACAGTAGTCATTCCTCACTGTACCACTGACGTTCGTGGACCTTATGAAAAAAAAAGAAACCTATCTGCCTCATAATTAGCATATCCGTGAGGTGGAAAATTAATGGCCAGATTCGCAAACCACATTTTAAGACATTCACGCCAGCGGGAGGTATCCGGAACGGCTCGTAAGGGTCAAAATCTCTGGATGTTTGAAGGGGGTGCTCGACTATCAGGGATCATCGTTTGCCACAGTCTAGCCACAGCTCACCCCCCCCCACAGCTCACCCCGTCCTCCTTGGGGGTAAAAGTGACAACATAGTTTTTAAAGATCCACTGCCAGGCCCTCTGGTGAGGACTCTCCCAAGCTCACTATGCACTACGTACATCACTGACTGCTGGATACACACACACACCGCCACGCCCAGAGTCCAGCCCTCCGTGCCACGCCTACTAGTCCACCATGCCACGTCTGCTAGTTCCTATGCCAGGCTAACCAGTGTTTGATATGCCACGCCCACTCGAGACTTATACCACGCCTACTAGTCCCCCATGCCATATATATATATCACTATCTTGTGCCACGCCTACTAGTCCGTCACATCAAAGACCACGGGTCTCTCGCGCCACGCCTACCATTCCCCGTGCCACGCCCACCAGCCTACCGTGCCACGCCCATCACTCCCCCATACCAGTGGTACGGTACCACACCCACCATTCCATAGTACCACGCCCATCAATTCCTCGTGCCACGCCCACTAGTCTCGTACCAACACGGTCTTCCTGCCACGCCCGCAAGGCCTCCGGGCCTATAAACACCACAACTCCCTGGTCGAACACCCCCCCAGCATCAGAAGATAGGAACAAACAGTAGTATCCATCCACGTACCTTCGCGTCCGCCACAGCCCTGGCCACCACAGCAAGCAACCTGGGGAGAAAAAAAAAACAATGACATTAACAACCACAACAACAACAAGAGAATAATGATAACAAGTACAGTAATTCAACACATTGCCTGTAGCCATTACAGTACATATGGGATGCATCGTGTGAAAGTCTAAGAAAGTCCTGGATTTCCAGCCTGGGCTGTGTGTGTGTGTGTGTGTGTGTGTGTGTGTGTGTGTGTGTGTGTTGTGTGTGTGTGTGTTTGGGAGTAGAAAACCCTCGAAGACCACACCATTTATACTCCATATCACGCAGTGCACCAAACTAGCCTGATCGTGTCTAGTGAACTAACGGGTTCGCCTTTGAAACGAACTAAGATAAATCCCAGATCAACCCAGAAGTTAACCAGTGAGTAACATGGATGCTAACCGCTACACCCGCAGCTTCTAAACCCTCCTCCCCACGATCTCTGCTGTAACGGAGACGTTCCAGTAATTGGTAACGGATCAGCAGACGAAGAGAAGTTGGCAGGGCGTAGAAAACCAATTAGCTCCGCTCGTAGTGGACTCACTACGAAGACTACTCTTAAATGAGCATCCAGAACTTGTGTCGGCGGGTCCTGGGCCTCGCAGGACTCAAGATCAAAGTCTGTCACAAAATGTGATGATGTAGTAAGTCATGGGAAGTGGTAGGGAAAGGGAAGGTACATGGGAAAGCCAGATAAACAGAAGACCTGATGGTCTATGAGAAGGGTATCTGCTGGTAGACTACACATGGGAAAGCCAGATCAACAGAAGACCTGATGGTCTATGAGAAGGGTATCTGCTGGTAGACTACACATGGAAAGCCAGGATAACAGAAGACATGTGGTTCATGACGAGGTTATCTGCTGGATGGTACCTTGTTAAAAGTCCTCATTTATATAGATGGAGAGAGGATGGAGGAACAGAAGGATAAGCTGTGGTACGGTACATGAGTCTATGTGAGCGTAGCAAATGACAGTAAAACCTGATGGTTGATGATAAGGCTACCTGCTGGAGGTAGTGATAATGTCCCGACTTCGTAATCTATGCAGACGGAGGGAAACAGGATGTTTTCGCTAGGTAAGGAGGGCGAAAGAAAGGGTTAAAAGGAAAACGTACGTGAGAGAGGGAGATTAGTGCAGACAGGGGAAGTGAAAAGGAGAGGGCGGATTAGAGGTGAAAAGGGAAGGAAGAAAAGGTGGAGATGGAAGGGGAAATGGAACGAGTAGAGAGGTGGGAGTAAAGAAGGGACATGGAACAGAAATGAAGATGATGTAAGAGAAGAAAAGAGTAGTGGAGGAAAGTGAGGGACAGAGTAGACGAATGCTAAATGGGGAAGAACGGGGAGAATAAAGGTGCATATTTACGTCCATGAATAAGAGAGCTTTCATAAAAGTATTTACATCAGCCATTAGACTCAAACTAGCGTACGTGTGCCTCACCAGTACGGTAGCCACTGAGGGAAGAGAAGCAAATAATAGGGAGAGATAACACACATAATACTCAATAACTTCAAGTTTGATGATGATGGTGTCTTTCATCACTCATCATCTAGTCCCAAGTTGATCCAAATATCGTATGACAGTCTAAATCAATTCCTTCAAAGACGTTCCTTTTTCCTTCTTCATTTGTACTCGGGAGAAAATCGACCCCATCCAAACTTTCTCATTTACTCTCCCGCTCTCTTCTTCCTTTTCTCATTCTTTATCTTACACTTCCGGATATTTTTGATAACCTTGAATAATCATTACTTTTATTTCCTTTATCTCAACACTTGACCTCTCTTTGTCACACTTCGACGTCATAAACACACACAAATAAAATCCGTCCATCAATCTACGCTTCCAATCATTTTCTTAACCTATATAGTGCTGTGCTTCCTCGTTCAAACTCTCAGTCCTTATTCATCGACAAAATAATGTTAACATTAACATCACATTATATGGTAGACTCATTCAACCTTAAGGAATCTTGCTTCATGCTACCTACTTGCTATAAATATCCAAAAAAAAAGAAAAGATGGCATACTCTACACGTTCATTCATAACAAGAGTAATTTCACACAATCCAACATATCCATTTATAACAATAGTTATACTTCATCCAACGTATCCATTGATAACAAGGATGTCATACTCAATTCAGCATATCCATTCATAACAGCAGGTATATCATAACTCTATTCAGCTCCATCTTCTCTGTACGTGCACACCGCCTAGTTCACAGGACCACCTCGTACACAATGAAGCAGCCACACTCACCGCTACCATTCTCTTGGTCAAAATCCACGTCTCACTCCCTCCTCAGCTTCTCTACGCATCTAAAGCCACACTTTACAGAATGTTTTCTAGTCCCCTGGATCTACTCCCTTAATCTCTTACGCATGCTAGTACGACCCTTGAGTACGACGATACGACCCTTGACTGCGACGATACGACCCTTGAATACGACGGTACGACCCTTGAGTGCGATATTGCGACCCTTCGTATATAGCATGATCTATCGTACTCAAGGGTCGTACCGCCATCCTTAAGAACTTGATCAGTATTTCAAATTACAGTCAGTACGTCTCTTTAAACCTCATCTCGTTATGTTACAGAGGTACATGAATGATTCAGTGACATTCATCCACCTCAATTACAAAAAAAAAGAAGACCAATTTCACATACGTGTTTCTTAAAACATATTCAACTAAACCACATTCTCACAGACTGAATATATACACATCCTCACTTCCAAGCGCCCCAAAGTATATACATGTATATACACACACACACATCCCACCTCGAGGCACAGTCAGAATAAATATATGCACATCCCACATCCAGCTGAGCCCGACACCAGGCGTCTCCCAGGGGACATACCGTCCCGAGCCTCAACTCTATGTGATATTTCTACCCATCTATAAAGTCGCGAACTTTATGGTGGTGAGAACGAAGGGAGGGTCTGGCTGTAGCGTACAGATAGGACCCACGATCCAATAAGGCCTTCTATCCCTTTTTCTCAGCCAAATAGGATTGAATTCCGAATTGGGCCAAGATTTCATTAACTGACAATAGGATTTGAGGATAGGACGCGTTGGCTTCCCCCCCGCGGCACCTACACCTTCCTCCTGCTGTGACACAGGTGGGAAGCAGGACAAGTTGTGGCTGAGTGGTGTGGCTGGGTTGTGTTACACATGTGGCTACTGGGTGTAAACTCGTAGGTGTGGTAGTGATGTGTTGTTCGGTGGTAGGTGTGGCACCTTTGAGGTACAGTGTGACGACAAGTGTGGTTGTGTTACGATGTAATGGAGCATGTGTAGCTTTGTTAAGTTCGTGTGGTTGTGATGGGTTATAAGGCAAAAGGAGCAGCTGTGTTAGGTCCTAACTGGTGTTAGTATGGGGTTGAAAGGTGAAAAATGTGACTTAAGTTGTAAGGTATCAGATATGGTTGTTTGATGTTGTGACATTTGTGGTTATATTAGGTTGTAAGGTGACAGAGGGTGTTTATGTCGGGTTGTAAGGTAACAGGTGTGGTTGTGTTAGGTAAGGCATTAGGTGTGGCTATGTTCATTTGTAAGGTAACAGGTGTGGCTGTGTTAGACAATAGATGTGAATGTGTTAGACAACACGTGTGAATATGTTCAGGTGTGGCTATGTCAGGTTATAATGCAGCAGGTGTGACTGTGTTCGGGTATGGCTGTGTTAGGTGGCATACAACAGATATGACAGCTGTAGACCCTATGGTAACATACCAGACGGTAATGACGATTATGGCGAAGCGTAACAGTGTTGTGATATACATGACAGGTATGTAGGATGAAAGGCCCAGCAGTGTTGTGATGGTAGGATAACAGGTGTGGCATCAGTGGAACATAGAAAGACACACGCAACTATGCTAAGGTGGCGGACAGATGTGGCGGGATATAGAGTGACAGATTTGATATTGTGAGGGTGTAGTGTGTGGCACAGTGTTGTGATGCAAGGTGAGAGAGAGAGACCCGGGAGTGTTGGCATTACAGGGTGACGCCAAGTGTTGTTATCATTACAGTGGTATGTAAGGTGACGGATGTGTTACTGTAGGAAGTGACAGATCCACTGCTGGTGGTTGAGGGTGACGGATATGTCAGCGTTACGGTGGAGAGCAGAGTGTCTATGGCGTTGCTAGGGTGTGTGTGGCAAGCAGGCTATACCAGGGTGACAAGGGCATTAAGGTTGGGGGTCTAAGGTGAAGTAAGTCTTGTGTTGAGACGCGAAGCGTCTAGGTGAAGCTGTCTTGGGGGTGCAGGGTGATAAGTGTGTGTGTGTGTGTGTGTGTGTGTGTGCCTCCGTATGTTCAGAACACATTCGAATGCTCTAACTACTCAAGATGACGTCATTTCCATAACCTCAACATATCTACTACTTGCAAACATTCGGATCGAGACAACAACAATCATAGCTTCATCTCATCACAAGAGCAAGGAGGCGTATGCTACATATCCTCCTGAGATCAGAGTTTTCAATGCGGAATCTATAGCAAAAGGACGAAACTGCCAATTGGTAAACAATGGGGTTACAGCCATTACGGCTGTTTCTCTGGCTCGTAGGTATATAATGTGACCCCACAATACTGACCCAGAGGGTAGGATCTTAATCAACTTACATTAAGACGTAGATGTTGATCCTCATCTTGCAATTAGACTCGCCAGGATATACCCACATCCCATCCTCTACCGACGCTTCACATAAACAATTGCATCATCCTGGTCCAGCACACTGTACTTATGACGAAGTAACTTAGGTTGCCGGCGAATACTCCCGACAACGAATCTATATAACGTAATTATGTATCACCGATTCGTTATAAATCAACTTGGTTATAACAACTTAAGTCAGCACCACTCAAACTTCAGCCACTTGAGTCTTCCCACAACACACGTCAGACTCGCTCATTTTCGAAGCCTGGTGCCACCGTCCCAACACAGAAAACGGGGTGTTGAGCCTTCACTCCTATACCATTTCATGTCACTCGTTCGTTCTGCACTATCAGTGTCCCTCTCTGCACTCTCTCTCTCTCTGTCGTTGCTTTACGCAGAATTTCCTCGAGGAGGAGGAAGAGGAACCAGGATCGTCAATCAGTGCACACAGACCATAGTGGACTAACCGACTGCCCGCTATCTTTCCTCGACCATTGGCTCAGTCTTGCCAACACAACCAACTCGTTTATAAATTCAACCTCTCGTGTGCCCTCCAAACACCCACACTTTAGCAACATCCTCACGAAGGCAAAAATGTATCTTGACTTATCTACATTACCGGGTATGAAATAGACTCTTAATCTACTTATTAAAATTCGATTTGATATTTATTATATGGCATCGAGCGCATACGAGCCAACAACAAGGTAGCACTGTTTCAGACGAAAGAGAATTGTTCAGTCTCTCTCTCTCTCTCACCCTCTCTCCACCCTCCACTTCCCTCAACTAAACCATTCTCTTACATCTCCCTCTCGTTAGCCCACTTATTAAATAAGTATTTCGGGGGGTTATTCTATTCTCCAGCAAAGGGACGAGTGACGACAATGCCACGAACGTGATGATAAGAAGCAGCAGGTGTTATCAGATAAGGACGGAGCTGGCAAGAAAACACAAGGTTAGCCACGCTTCGTCTTGTTTATATTTGTCATCGGATCTCAGTTTCGCTTGCGACTGCCAGCTCACTCTGGTTATTCGCTTTGTTATATATCAATTATATAAAACTGTATGGTCACGATTCAACGTTATTGATATCAAGGTTCGCCCACGGCCTAAAATTTGTGTACGACTCTTGAATACGACGGTACGAGCCTTCTACACGACGGTACGACCCTTGTACATGAAGGTACGACCCTTGTACACGACGGTGCGACTCTTGAACACGACGGTACGAGTCGAACACGACAATATGACCCTTGTACACGAAGGCACGACCCTTGTACACGACAGTACAACTCTTGTACACGACGGTACGACTCTTGAGCCCGGTGGCACGACCCTAGGGGGGAGGGGGAGGGTGTGATTACCTAATCGTCGAACCTACATAGCTCTTAAGGGTCAGGTCAAATGTCATACCTTCACATGAACCCGAGCGTTGTACCTCCGTGTTTGAGGCTCGCATTGTATTCGTCTGTAACCTCATGGTGAAGCAACGCCTGCTTGAGACAACACATCAGTCACCCAGGATCTTGCCACTTATACACACACACACGTCGGTGTATACATTTAGTCAAGGAGATATACATGATTCGTGGATACATAGATACATATAGACATTATAGAACACATAGTTACATACAGACAGTATAGAACACATGATGTATGTAGGTGTTATTGGACACATGCATACATAAAGGCATTATATGAACAGATACATATAGACATTATAGAACACATAGTTACATACAGACAGTATAGAACACATGATGTATACAGGTGTTATTGGACACATGCATACATAAAGGCATTATATGACACATATATATGTCGATTTCCAGGGGCCTATAATCCTCCGTGTTCTTGAAGAGAATAAAACCTATCAGTACCCGCTCTGGTTAACTAGGGACATGGAGGCATCTTTCGTATTCATAATGTTGACATAAGGTGAGTGCTGTGGCTTCAACAAGGACCATAGAGTCAGTGAGGGGCAAGTGTGTGTGTGTGTGATCGTCTTCAACACCTGAAGATGTTTTCCTTTTATGAATGGTAAGTTATAACCCGATGTCAATGTCCTTATTGATAATGACCCTGAGCAGTTATTAGGATTAATGACCATATAATCAATCGACCAATCTGACTTGAGATTCCTATACTGTAAATAGACATTAGATCCAACATACATACATCTATTACAGACCTGTTCCTAACGGCAAAAAAAATGTTCGAACGAAAAATAGACTTTATACAGTAATTATGTTTCATACAGGCAGCGGTATGATGTGAGGAACAGTGACACTTGTATTTATAAGAGTAAAGATTTTGATAAAGGTAAAGCAATGGTCACGTGAACGCAATGTGAAGTTTACGGATTATTTATGTTTCTGATAAAAAGAAAAAAAAAAAAAGGGTGAAGAGGTTGTTTGTGGTAGGCTACGTAGGTCAGAGCCGAACAAGAACAGTATCTCTCTCTCTCTCTCTCTCTCTCCCTCTCTCTCTCTCTCTCTCTCTCTCTCTCTCTCTCTCTCCCTACGGTGTAAAAAACAAAGATAGAAAGAGGGAGGAGGGAGGGAGCGGAGGTTCTCCCCCCCCCCGAGCTCGGCTGGCCAAGTGTACCAGCGGTTGTCATACTCTTAATTGCCCTGTCCAGCCTCCATGCCTGGCCAGCGGCCATCAACCTGTGTGTGTGTGTGTGTGTGTGTGTGTGTGTGTGTGTGTGTGTGTGTGTGTGTTAAGCACGTACAAAGTTCAAACCTCACCAATTACTATAGTATGACGCAAATACATTTCTATCATCTATCTCGGCATTGTTTCTATACTGCCATAACCTCACGATCTATAAGTCACTTTCGTTCAAAGAAAAACAGATCATGTGAGCGTCTGTTAATGAAAGACGAACCCATATCATTTAATCTCTGACACTCCTTCATTGCTTCCACCACACTAGCATCCCTAATCATAGAACCTCTTCTGTATACCCCATAATCTCATCTTCTAATCATCCCCCCCCCCCCCAATCTTCTGCTTGCTTCTGAGCTAACACATTCACTGCAAAAACCGAGTGTATTTGTGACTTTACATTTTCTATAACACTAATCATCCTAGCTGTATGTCACCTGTTACCTTCATGCCCTGGCCTGGATTCAGGAGAGAGAGAGAGAGAGAGAGAGAGAGAGAGAGAGAGAGAGAGAGAGAGAGAGAGAGAGAGAGAGAGATGCAGGTAAACCACTATATCAAGAGTGAAGCTTCATACTGCATTTTTACAGTGAAACCGCGACGCTGGCAGTGCATTTACTCTGAAGCAGAGAGATACAGTGTGTCATTTATTATATTTTCTTTAACCACAGAGGCGAGTTTGTCCTTCCCCTACACTTGAACCAGGTCCTCATCATAGCGAACTACGCTGATCGTGTTCCTCGTTCACGGAAACAACCTATATGATGCGTGAATCCTCTCGTAGAAGGACTGAAACCGTATCATTCACTTCAAACCCTGCCAGTCCTTTCCACCGACCTCATACGACAGTTCGTAGACTAAAGTGCTTCACCAGTGCCTCACCCCCATACATATAAACCATAATCCCTACAAACCTATGGATAATATAGGCAAAAAAATGAAACCCTTGCCTTACGAACAGCCAACTCGTTCCACTAACACACACCAGGAGGTGCAAACAACTTACCCCCCTCCTCCGCCACCTCACAAACACCACACGGGGTATCTAACAAGCAAACTACCCAACGTAGATCATCAGAAGACCAACCCTCGTGACTCGTAAATGATGAACGTCCTCTCCTCAACCCACCAACACTTCAATGGATAACCTGGCAGAATTCCAGCGAAACCCTCCAACCCCCACCTACCAATAAAATCCCCCCCTCACCCTCGTCCACTACCCTACCTCGCCAACATCCCCACCACATTACAGACAGGACGGGGGGAGGGGAAACAATCACGGACCGAGCACCGCAAACAACATCCTACAAATCTCAGTTGGCGAAGAAAAACGAACGTCTTCAGATAATGTATTCTGTAGGGAGGGTCGAGCACAGACGACCGGGAGAAATTAATGGGCGGTGGTGGTAGGCAGATCCCATGCGCCTGAGCCACTCACTAAACTCCCGTAAATCTGCCAAGGGGCGATGTTCTCGCTACCGGGGTATTTATCTTCCTTATTCCCGTCCCTCCGGAGGGTGAGGGAGGGGAGGCAGGCACCGGTGGAGAGGCAGGTTGCTGCTGCTGATGTGCGCTGCGAGACTCGCTGAAGATATGTTCTCTTCTCATCTGTCTGTCTCCTCCTCCTCCTCCTCCTCCTCCTCCCTCTACGTGTTTAGGGTATGTTTCTATCGTCTCTTGCCGAGAAGGATCCGCGCCTTACTTGGATATTTGTATTGCACCTGATCCAGTGTGTGTGTGTTTCAGCCATCCCTGGGTATTGGGCAATAGCTTTGACTAGATGTTATACGAAGATATGAGGGACCAGCTCTGCCTATCGCTCAGTTGACGGGGTCAAATGATCGGAGTTTCATTATTGTCTACCCAAGGCTTCAAAAACGCCAAATTTTCGTAGTCATATAATTCTCACACATGATATCAATAACACTGCTCGTATCATGTCTTCCCTTTACACCAGTGTAACACAACCAACATTAATATCTACAATGAGTGTCAGTAGCAATGTTTGAGTCATTTTTATCTCCCGTTAACGTAATTAAGTAATGCTAAAATCGGCTTAAGTATCATACACTGGTTTACGAACGAGGTAATTATAAAGTCTTCCTCCAGTTCTGACAAAGGAAAGAGCTCATGAATATGGAAATCATATATTAGCTTTTAGCTACACGCTAGAGTCTAGATTTTTTTAGAGAAAAAAAGAATAAGCTTATTAATCTATATTTTGTAAACTGATATAATTGTCTTCCTGCTGACGTTACAACCAGTGACCTGCATCACTTCAAGGTCAAACTGACCAGCGAATCCATCACACGACGCAGCGTAATGAACACAGACACTGAAATGAAGGCATTAACTGGCCCCTCCTGACGAAGTGGTGGCATGAGAGTCAAGTCATAACATGGTAGTGACCAGACTGTGGCAGACTGTGGTGGTATACACGTGTTGACATGCACGTGTTGGGGTATACAGGGTGGAGACAACCATGGGTTGAAGCCATCCAGAGGCAAGTGAGATGGGAGGAGACAGCTTTCTTTCCCGTCGACAGTTCCCGGTGTATCGCAAAACACTTGTGCTACAATCAGTAGCATGGAAGGTATGGTCTCCTATGGAGTGAGAAATTCCTCAAGAAGATTGTATTCATTTTCGTCCAGTGACAATCGTGCAACCTCTCCAAAGGCGACTGTCCATTCGCAATGTAACATGACGAAAGGAAAAGTACTGGAAAACCCAAGGAGAGAGAGAGAGAGAGAGAGAGAGAGAGAGAGAGAGAGAGAGAGAGAGAGAGAGAGAGAGTATAAGGTGAGAATTATACAGAGTAAAGTCATCTCCCCACATTTGATCTTTTTTTATAATATTCATTTATCCTCTGTTTAATCCAATTTCATGGAGGACCATGATAGCACAGATATATGAATATTAAAATCTGTAAAAGCCAATCACAGGCTTGACTGCAACATAGCGCAGGAGGTAGAAACGCAGGTTAAACCTCTCGTGCTGGCCAGTGACCACTATATACAGGCTGTTGTGATACAGGATATGGACAGATGCCTCCACTACCTACAAAGGCAAGAACAAATGATATAATACCATATAAAAGCAGTCTTAGTTTTTTCCTTAAAAACCACCCAAAAACAATCTTAGTTTTTTCCTTAAAAAGCACCCCAAAAACATTCTTAGTTTTTTTCCTTAAAAACCACCCAAAAACAATCTTAGTTTTTTCCTTAAAAAGCACCCCAAAAACATTCTTAGTTTTTTTCCTTAAAAAACACCCAAAAACAATCTTAGTTTTTTCCTTAAAAAGCACCCCAAAAACATTCTTAGTTTTTTCCTTAAAAATCACCCCAAAACAATCTTAGTTTTTTCCTTAAAAACCACCCAAAAACATTCTTAGTTTTTTCCTTAAAAACCACCCAAAAACAATAGTTTTTCCTTAGAAACCACTCAAAAACAATCTTAGTTTTTCCTTAATCTTCATAAATATAAACATAGATGTTAGATAACCTTAATAGAAATAAACATAACTCAGACAAACTTGATAGATAAAAAGAAAACTCTGAGATAATCTTGTTATAAAGATAACTTTTATATAACCTTAATAAATATAACATAATAAATGATGAATATAAACACAACTCTTACACAACCTAGATAAAATCAAACATGATTCTTAAATAACCAAGATGAGAATATACATCAATCCTATAAAACTGGTATACATATGTATACAGCTGACATAAATGTGTTATGATCAAAAAAAAAAAAATTTATAAGCCTCTTATCAACAGAGTCTAATGAAAATGGAATTGCCCAAGGTTTTCCCTGGAATTAAATTCTTCCATCATCATTTGTGCTGGAAACTGTTATCACCGATATAATTCTTCACTTTTTTCTCATCAGTATCAAATTGTCTGAATTGCAACAGATATATCTTTAGATCGTCTGGATGTAGCATATTGGTGAATATAAACTAGGGTATCATTCAAAACTCTTTAAAGAGAACCTCAATCATATATTAAAGAAAAGAATCAGAGATCCATTTTGGTAACATTAGATAAGATTGTAATGAGACTGAATACGACTACGTGAAATCATTTCCGCGTGGGTTTTGGTATCAGGTGAAAAGTGGATGTGTTTGAGTGGGGCCATTGTTCGTCTGTTCCTGACGCCACCAACCCAAGGTCGGAGTAGCAATTTTTTGGAAAAAAAAAAAACACGACTGGCTGACGCTTTTAAAAGGAGGACAGAAAAGCATATCGCATTTATCAACACCAGACGTAAAAAAGGTATCCATGAAATATTCCTATGAGTCCACGGGGAAAATGAAACACGATAAGTTCCCAAGTGCACTTTCGTGTAATAATCACATCATAGGAATATCTTGATCACGCGAAAAAATTGTGATCCTTTCCAACATATATATATATATATATATATATATATATATATATATATATATATATATATATATATATATATATATATATATATATAATATACATATATATATATTACACGCACACACACCACACACACACACACACACACACACACAAACACAAGTATACAACAGGCACTGTTCTTTACGCTGAGTGGATGAACCCACGATAGTTATCTAAGCAAGCAATCAAAACTTATACCAACTCAGACCTACCCAACTTAAGTTTATCCAAGTTAACATAAGCTAACAAACTCTGGGTTAATTTTGCCTCCCCACACTTACCTGTGCAGTGAACCCTACTATCTCATCGTTACTCCCCGACTCTATTACTCTCCCCAGTCACCTCATTAGTTAGTTCCCTCAGTTACCTCATCGTCTGTTACTCTCCCCAACCATCTCAGAGTCCTCTCCCCATCTCTAATATTCTCAGCCCCTCCGCCTCTCCTCTCCACCACTCCCTTGTTTACCATTTCCCTTCTGTACTCCGCTTTCATCCTTCTATCTCCCTGGTCACCCCAAGGCCGGGGAAACACTCCTCCCGGCCTGGCCACCACAAGGGCCAGGGAAGCACTCCTCCCGGCCTGGCCACCACAAGGGCCAGGGAAGCACTCCTCCCGGCCTGGCCACCACAAGGGCCAGGGAAGCACTCCTCCCGGCCTGGCCACCACAAGGGCCAGGGAAGCACTCCTCCCGGCCTGGCCTGGGAAGCATCCCAAGCCTGGCCACCACAAGACCCGGGCGGCGTCGCCAGTCATGGCCAATATGAGGAGCGGGGTCTCACCAGGTCCAATAAGGAGAAATAGGGAGGGATGTGCCCGCCAGGCTGACTGAGTCTACCAACCTCCCCCGTGTCCAATATGGCCGTCCAGCTGACCTTACGCCTCTCGTGCCACACTTTATGCCACATTTACACACGCGACATATTGAATTTTGCACGATACCCCCCTGACTTACGGCGGATTTACCCCCAGCCTGGGGGATTACGCCAGGGGGAAGCAGGAGGAGGAGGAGGAGGAGGAGGAGGAGGAGGAGGAGAGAGATAGGCTGCCGACTTACTAGTATTTACGATGATATTTTGCCCAGGGCAGGGCTAGCGCGTCGCACTCACCGCACGAAAGTACGAGAGTTACGAATAACGAGTGTCGTGCGAGTTACGCGTTTCCAAGTGGTAGGTTTGAGATGGAGGGATGGTATGTTTGTGCGACGGAGTGCCAGCAGCTCTACGTGTGTGGGTGAGGCAGAGAGAGAGAGAGAAAAAAAAGACAGCTACCTGGGCCAAAGGAGAGGTACTAGACAACTACTGAAGTGCTGGTTTCACTGCGGTCCTGATACCTACACACACACACACACACACACACACACACACACATACGAGTAAATATGCTACGCCCCAGTGACATTTGAGGCAGGCGGGGAGTGTGTGCTGGGCCTCGGCCCGTGCCTGACTCCGGGAGATAAGTGGTTGCGAACACGTCAGCCCGAAACTGTAAACAAAACGATCGCCCCAGTGAGGTCAGCTGACGGGGAGAGAGAGAGAGAGAGAGAGAGAGAGAGAGAGAGAGAGAGAGAGAGAGAGAGAGAGAGAGAGAGAGAGAGAGAGAGAGAGAGAGAATCCCCACCCTCAGTTCAGGGAGAGTCTGGTAGCTTCGTGTCTTGGCCTGTGAGAGCGATCTTGGGGCGTTCCTCCTACTCTCTCTCTCTCTCTCTCTCTCTCTCCCTAACCCCCTCTAAGACACCTACTGAAGGAGGTGATCGCCCAAGGACCAGGTCTCCTCTGGTGCAGACTACCCTCTCCCTTGCTGTGGCCAATGGTACGATCTCGCCCTCCACACCATCACCCCTGCACCTATATAGATTCTCCCCAAGTCTGTGGGTCACCTTCTATCACAGCTAACTAACCACATCCAGTGACCCCCAGTCATACACCCTCACTGGGGGACAGTCTCCCGTAGATGGTATGTATCCTCCCCTCTCCCACGTAGCTGGGTGAATGTTCCCCCTCCTCCCCCTCCAGGCAGGAGTGCCAGAGTGCAAAATCCTCCCCGTGGGTGAGTAACCAACCACCCTCCCGTTCTCATCACTGTCGTGCCTAGATACGTAGAGAGAAAGTACTTCAGTGGTAACACATGTGTGTAGGGCACAAGGGCACGAAGGAGCGAGATGAAGGGCTCGAGCTGGATATATATATATATATATATATATATATATATATATATATATATATATAAATCAGTAGGTGTGTTGAGAGGGCCCGGGCTCCGGAGACACGGACAAATGAACATCATTAGGAGGGTGATCTGTGCCTCTCTCCATCCCAGAGCTGGATAACCTCCTCCCTCCTTTTTTTATATATAAGATTCGTGGCGTCTTTCTCCTCCTTGTCCTCTTCCTCCTCCTTCCCTCCCTCCCTTTGCCCAGAGGCAGTTACCCAATGGTTATTTATATCCGTTCCTTTATCGCGATCATGAGGCCATTAGTTCTTCATTTCATGAGGGCCATAGGAAGAATGATGTCTTATGGATGTAGTTGTGGTGTATGTCTTTTATCAGTGTATGTAAATGGTGGGCAGCGGGTTAGCGGGGAGGGAGGCTATAGTCTCTTACCTACAGACACATTCATAGCCAGAATGGAAATCCGATAATAGGATGACATTACATCAGATTCCGGAAGGATTAGGAGTACCATATTGCAGTCTGGACGAGCTATTCGTCCTCCTCCTACCCTTCGCTCTCTTCTCTCTCTCTCTCTCTCTCTCTCTCTCTCTCTCTCTCCCATCCTCCCTCCTCTCGCCCCAACAGGAGCAGGAGCAGCAGCGCCGGCCTATTTGTTCTACACGACGAATATGTCTCATATCTCCCTCACTCTGTCTCCCTCCATCTCCATTTTTCTCCTTTTCTTCCCGGAGACAGCGGGAGGAGGCCAGATACCAGGGCCCGACCGACGCCATTTACCCTCCCAAGCGACGGACGGACGTACGGACACGGGTGAGGGGTAGACGCGTAGAGGACATCATGGAGGGGAGGAAGGCTTTGGGGAGTTAGACGATGGATATATGGGAGAGGACACACTGGGTGAAGGATCTTCTACCATTGGACGACACATGGTGTGGGTGTCATGGGAGATAGAAGACACGTAGTATAAGTGGGTCGTGTGGGGTTGGAGACACATAGTGTGAAGGATACTTAAAGTGAAGGACACATGGGCTTCGGGGAACACACATGGTGTGGATACCACACAACACATAGAACACACAAGGTCGAAGACACATGGTGCGAGTCCCTACCGGGAGTAGAAGCACGTGAAATGGTGGACGTAGGGGTCAAATTAACCTGGATTGGGGCGAAGTAGGAAGAAATGGGTGTTCATGGAGTGAAATGGACGGTGGTCGGGGAACGCAAGGTACCTCTGCGAGGGATAAACACGGTCACATTACCCTAGGCTATTAGACAGCTCGAAGGATATATCCTTAACAGTGAGACAATTGGCAGTCCACCTGCTCTGTGGAACACCATATCTAGCGAACAGACTGGTTTTGCGCCGCCGCTCACAGGGTGGGTAGTGTGCATGAACAAACTCGCTGCTCTTATGGCAACAGTCACTCGAAATCACTTAAAGCAGCAAGTGTGGCAGACTTTAAAGGTATCTTAAATGATGAGAATTAGGAATGACGAGGAAGAACACACACACATATTCACGCTCTAAACAACGAAGTCTTAACGCTAATGTATTACGAACTACGTCACCTCTGAGTACAATGAATTAACCTCTTTACTGCAAGGAGTAAGCAATGGTACCCATGAGGACAATGAATTAGCCTCTTGATCAAGACAGATGCACTCATGAATACCAGGTACGACCACCATGAGTACAATACATCAATCCCATGAGTAATAGTAATTAGTATCAGGTATAGAGTCACATCTCCTCATGACCTGTCCTGTCCTTGTTTCGACCTTATCTCTGACACAGTTCTCAACCACGATCTGTTTCCTTGGCGATCTGTAAGTTCGCTCAAGTTCAACGTCCGGGAACTTTCCATCACTGAACTTGACGAGCTTAAAGGTTCCACATAGGGCTCGAGAAGCCTATCCGTCGTGTTTACATATACGTAGTTCCTATCCCAACCCCACCAAGCTACCCTTACCATCCATCCTCTATCCTATTACCCCCCGCCATCCCACCGCACTACACCCACTTGTACAGTTCCCCATTGGTTAAGAGACAGAATAAGTCTATTATTCCCCTTAAAGTAGACCTAAAAACTCAAGTACATCTATCGTGGCCGTGTACACCATAAGCCACAGATGTATGAACTGTTGTGAAATCGATGAATTCGGATATAATAACTACAGGGCGATGCAGGATGCGTGTGACAGCTCTTCATCTATAATGATATTTTGGTCCCAGATGATTGAGAAGAAGCCCTGTTCTTTACTTCAGATACCTGAGAAGTATCTCAACTTTACTTCAGATACCTGAGAAGTATCTCAACTTTACTTCAGATACCTGAGAAGTATGTCAACTTCACTTCAGATACCTGAGAAGTATGTCAACTTTACCTCAGGTACCTGAGAAGTATGTCAACTTTACTTCAGATACCTGAGAAGTATCTCAACTTTACTTCAGATACCTGAGAAGTATCTCAACTTTACCTCAGGTACCTGAGAAGTATCTCAACTTCACTTCAAATACCTGAGAAGTATGTCAACTTTACTGTAGATACCTGAGAAGTATCTCAACTTTACTCCGGGTACTTGAAAAATATCCCAACTTTTTGCCCCAGACACATGACAGGTACCCGAACTATATACCCCAGGTACTTAAGTATACCCCAGGTACTTAAGTATACCCCAGGTACTTAAGTATACCCCAGGTACTTAAGTATACCCCAGGTACTTGACAAATCCCCTAACTCTACCCCCAAATACTCGCGGAACATCCTTACTTTATAAGACCACTCATGACGTACCTTGATATACGAGTCAATCACCATTGCTCATTTCCTAGTGAATGTGTGCACTCTGTATAGTCACTTCTGCTACCTACCCCACAGTGACATGGATACACCTTGAATCACTCACTTCAGATGGGTAAAATTAATTTCGTTGATGTGGTGGATGTTGTGGTCGTATGTTGCTGGGTACGAGGATATATTTTCGTCCAGACTGGCTTAATAAAACCCATGGCTCTCGTCCCTGCACTACCCCTCGCCTCCCTCATTAACTTGTCATCTAGGAAACACACACCGTAAAAAGAAGTCTTCCTTAATTTCCCAATACGAACTTAAACTTCCCAAGTTTGTGGCTTTAATTCTCTTCCTGTTCAACCTAAGTTACTAACCATGACGTATGAGGGAGGAGGGGTGAGGTGGTGTTGGCTGGTGGGGGCCCGGCCGCTCCGAGATGCCCCCTGAGCTCTCTCTCTCTCTCTCTCTCTCTCTCTCTCTCTCTCTCTCTCTCTCTCTCTCTCTCTCTCTCTCTCTCTCTCTCTCTCCTTCTTCTTCTTCTTCTTCTTCCATTTCTTTCCATAGTTCCCTTTCTCTTCCCCATCTCTCTCTCTCTCTCTCTCTCGCTCCTCTTTCCTCCAACCCTCCTACCCCACCTCTCTCTCTCTCTCTCTCTCTCTCTCTCTCTCTCTCTCTCTCTCTCTCTCTCTCTCTCTCTCTCCGCAACACTACGTAGGTCTTATAACTTACTCTCCATATCGTTATGGGAGATTAGAGGATCAGAACTCTCCATACGTTAGAGAAAGTTACGCTACAGTGTTGAATACCACAAGAAGAAATTTACTGTATCTGGACAAGATGCTTCTAGGCACTTACGAAGGATGAGGACCTCACTGGGCAAACAGTGCCTCACGCGAGGCGCGCACTCCACCACTACTCCCACCTCACAGTTGATGTATCAACGAAGAGTACAGCCGGCCGACCCGACAGTCCACAGAACATATCGTTAAGGAGAAAGATAAGCATTCTGTCACTGTTCAACACTTCGAAGTAACATCTGATTCTTGCAATTAAGCTTATAGTTATTTTAGGTGGTTTTAAAGTCCAGAATTCAATTATTTTCATGACATGGCAATAATCAAGGGTAGATTTTAATTGGATTATGATTACAAATGAGTATATCTTGTAATACATGAGAGAAAATGATAGGAGGGAAAAAGATGATTAACAGCATGTAATTGGTGAATGTATATATTACGATTAACCTAATTTACACATGAAAGGTTCTGATGTCCCCCCCCCCCCCCAGGCTGCACAGGTGTGTGTGTGTGTGTGTGTAATTATGTATTTATAATTACCTAATTTCACTGTACTGGAAGAGAGTTATACATTTGTAAGCCCCCATCTCTTTATCTTTATGTACCATCACACTTTCTAAATTCCCACATAGTGTCTGCATTAATCAAGTCTTCAGTCATTTCATTCCACTCATCCATCCCTCCTGTACTATACATGTACTTTTCCCCCATCTTTCTTGACATGTTTCTTGCATTATTTTCCCGTTTTGTCCTTCAGTTGTTCGAGAAACTGTTGGTGTCCATCTACGTCATCAACCTGTCTGGCAGACGAATGGCATGAACTGCTTGAAGACACGATTCATGCAGACAACATACAGAAGCTTATGAAGTTGTATGATACAGAATGTTCAAGTGATGGGAGCCCTACGAGTGGAAAATTACCTCCCCAACGGAACAAAGAAGTAATTGCAAATAGATAATCACACACACACACCTACGTACGTTGTATCTATCTATCTCTCTCTCTCTCTCTCTCTCTCTATATATATATATATATATATATATATATATATATATATATATATATATATATATATATATATATATATATATATCTTTTCTTTCGTACTATTCGCCATTTCCCGCGATAGCAAGGTAGCGTTAAGAACAGAGGACTGGGCCTTTGAGGGAATATCCTCACCTGGCCCCCTTCTCTGTTCCTTCTTTTGAAAAAAAAAAAAAAAAAACAAGAGGGGAGGATTTCCAGCCCCCCCGCTCCCTCCCCTTTTAGTCGCCTTCTGCGACACGCAGGGAATACGTGGGAAGTATTCTTTCTCCCCTATCCCCAGGGATAATATATATATATATATATATATATATATATATATATATATATATATATATATATATATATATATATACTGGCAGCAAGCACGCTCCCTGCCCAGTAAGCTTCACATTATAATTCCAGTGGGATTAACGCCGCTGCATGATAGAGCCCACCAGAAAAATCCCCCAAGATAAATCCCGAGCGAGAAATCCAACTCCATCGAGAGATTATCTTGACTAGGTATTTTTTTGCCGTAATTAATTAGGCTAACGATCTCCTCGGAAAATATATTACCTGATTTTTAAATTGCAATTACCATTATATTCCCCCAGATAACAAGATTCACCTTCGTTCCTGTGTTTTATTAACCTTTTAAAAGGTTCTTATCGCAGAGGCCATTTGGAAGACGCCCTTCTGGCACGGATGCCCAGCCCGAGAGGCAATGTTGCCCAGTGGTGGGAAAAGGAAGGCAATGATGGGGGGAAGGGAGGGTTTAGATAAGGCAAGGGGGAAGGAGAGGGAGGGAGATAAGCTGGGAGTGAGGTGAGGGAGGGATATTAGCCAGGGGAAGGGGGATGATAAGCTAAGGAAGGGAGGAAGAGGTAAGCCAGGGGAAGGGGAGAGATACGCTAAGGGAAGGGGAGAGAGATAAGCCAGGGGAAGGGGAGGGATAAGTCAGGGGAAGGGGAGAGGTAAGCCAGGGGAAGAGGAGAGATAAGCCAAGGGAAGGGGAGAGATAAGCCAGCGGGAGGGGAGAGATAAGCCAGGGGATGGGGAGAGATAAGCCAGGGGAAGAGGAGAGATAAGCCACGGGTTGGGGGGAGATAAGCCAGGTGAGGGGGAGGTAGGCAGGAAAAGGGAGAGATAAGACAGAGGAGGAAGATAAAGCAGCTTCGAGAAGGAGTAATAAAGAAAAGGAAAGTGGGTGTTCAACTTAGAGAAACGGCGTTGTGGGACGCCAGCTTTTGGGGAAGGGGTGAGTATGCTGGCTTTACGGATGGGGAGATGTTTAGAGATAGTAAGCTGCGGTACTGGAAGCTTCAGCTTCAAGGGGTGGGGGATATAGGGGTATGTGCTAATTAAGAAACAGGGAGTGCACGTGGAGGTGCTAGTTTAAGGAAGGGGTGGGAGGGATACGTGCTAGTTTAAGGAAGGAGGGGGGGGGAGATACGTGCTAGTTTAAGGAAGGAGTGGGGGGGGGAGATACGTGCTAGTTTAAGGAAGGAGTGGGAGGGATACGTGCTAGTTTAAGGAAGGAGTGGGAGGGATACGTGCTAGTTTAAGGAGTGGAAGATGAGGCGCCCAACGCTCAAAACTTCCCCATCCACTCCTATCCCCAACGTCAAGCCATAACATATCCTATCCACCCTACACCCCAAGACACAACCCTCCCCACACCCCACCCCCACACCTCAAGCCACAATCCTACCCACACCACCCCACACCCCCACACCACAATCTTACCCATCCACCCCACACCCCATTGGGTCTTAGCTGGTTCACTGACCCCCATGCCCTAGATCAGGTCATCTCTCCCTTGCCTCCCCTTCCTCTTGCCCTTCAGTCATTCCCACACTCGCCCTCACGCCATTACGCCCTTTACCTCCCTTCCCACCCTTATCCGGACCCCTGGGGGCGACAAGACATTAATCATGAGGCAGTTTAAACTTAATGGGTTATTTACCCTGGCAAACGACAACCATTAAGGTCTTATGGAGTTCTAATACCACACCATTTGTATTCCAATAGGCGCTGATGTGGGTGGATTGGTGGGGGGAAAATGGGGATGGATTGGATAGGGGGTAAAATATAACATGGTGGAGGACTGGGGAATGTGTTTGTGGAATGATAGATTAGAAACGAGGGATAGCTGGAATTGACAGTGTAGATTTGTGTGTTTATATATATATATATATATATATATATATATATATATATATATATATATATATATATATATATATATATATATATATATTATTTTAGCCCCCCTCTTACTCTCTCTCTCTCTCTCTCTCTCTCTCTCTCTCTCTCTCTCTCTCTCTCTCTGCTTTTATCCTCCTTTCTCTCTCCCCATCCCTCCCTCCCTCATAACCTTCCCTGATATTGTTCACCCTTGGTAAGGACAGATCAGACCTGTTTATCATTCTATGTCAAGGGAAAGCGGGCCATTCTCTGTTTTATTCGAGCTATAAGCGACCCCAATATACGACCAGACAAGAAAGCTGTATATCACACAATATAAGGCGGGAGGCGGGCAGTAAATTTATATTTTATCATGATACGAGGCATTTGGCGCAATTACTGAAACATAACACCGTTATGAAGGGAGACAGTGAGTACAGTTGAGAATGTGTGCAACGATTACAATAAAGGATTCATACATATATTGTCTAAGATGTCTGCATACAGCAGCTTATTTGCTTTATACAAATCTGTATCATCTAATACCCTAAGAGAGGTTCCTACGCTATACGTCACATTTAACATGTTTGATATTGAAGTGTTAATGATGTCTGCCAAATTTGAAAAGAATAAAGTAAAATGAGAACATATTATAAATAAATCTCACTGCAAAGCATAAAACCTCTAGGTATACCTGGGTATATGCAAGATAATTATCATGAATCAAATGGAATTCATTAATCAGATGAAAACCCTACTCATATGAAAAGATTCATGTGAATACATTACTCAGATGAATCATATCTTACTAGGGAGTAGCAATGCTTGTGTGATCATGCCTGTTTAAAGTACCAATTGGTACTGTGTTTTGACTTGTCTCTTAAGGATCAAGTGTATGTCCAAATCTTCGTGACCCTTGAAGGATCAAATGGGGTTAACGTAGTCTCCATTTGGTCGTGACGTCTGGAGGAATTTCAATGGTGTTAACATGTCAGTGGTGTAAACATGTCTCCTAAAAAAAAGAAAATATCAGTGGTGTTAACATGTTTCCAGAAGAATTTTAGTGGTGTTAACATGTCCTCTGGAGAATGTTAGTTGTGTTAAGAAGTCTCTCTCTCTCTCTCTCTCTCTCTCTCTCTCTCTCTCTCTCTCTCTCTCTCTCTCTCTCTCTCTCTCTCTCTTTCTCTCTCTCTCAGTGGCTCGAGTGTTGAGGGTTTACCGCCAAAATGTTGTACTTTTAAGTAAACTCATCCATCATACGCCTGGTTAACAACCACGAGCCACTCACAACTTTAGATACAAACTGTACCAAGAATCGATGACTTTATGGGCAAGGAAAAAACTTCACACTTACTAGCCTTTCCTTTTTTTTTTCTTTTTTTAAACTTATGGGTAAAATTTCATACAGTTTACACAGAGTTACGTCGGAGTCGATGGTTCGAAAATTCGCCTTCTGAAGCTTCGTACTCACCCACTCATCTCGAACTAGGAGTTATAAATCTCCTTCTTAATAACGTCATCTTTAGCGAAGCTTCTGAGCAAGTTTGGTCATTAACGCCTAAATGAGTGATGATCTCGGGTGGGCGTTTAAAATGGCATGGTGCTGGAGGACGAGGCATTTGATGGATGGCTGGATGACACCCCGACGTAGGGTGATATAGATTAACACATGCAGGTCAGGAATGCACACACACACACACACACACACACACACACACCTTAGCTATCGTCTCCCTTCATCGATCAAATATGAAATAATATATATAAAAAAGAAATATTTAGAACGTATTGATTTTTAGACGTAAAACTTTAAAAACTTTTTGCGGAACATGATTAAAGTAGGGTATCTACATGCAATATCTATCAGTGATCAAGACTAAATAGACCTTCCCCACGTCTTACAATGATTTATGAAACTTAGGATAATATCGATTATGAAACATAGAAAACGAGGATTTTCTAATCCATGTAATTTGATTTTTAAATGTAAAAACTCGAAACTTCATAGAACAAGAATAAGGTATTTGTATGTGATGACCAGACATTTCAATTACCAACAAGAAACCAACGAAACATAGATTGATATTGATTTTGAAACATATAAAGGATTAATAGTTTCTGCTCCATATGAAATGATTTGATTTGTGAATATAAAATGGTGGAACATAATTACAGTTGGATAATTGAAAGCAATTATTATTATCAGCGATGATGAATAATTCTGTTTTAACGGTTGACAGGTGACTGACAGATATCGACACATACACACACACACACACACACACACATGACGGTACGAATCTATAGGGCATGATGACCTGACCTTTCATTCAGGTCAGGTCAAAGACCATGCCATCATCACCTTCAACCCTTCATCCCCCACCATAGATAGACGTATTGTTACACCAGTCCCACACATAGAGGTCAAAGTTTAAAGTACGTGGGGGAGAACGGAGGAGGAGGAGGAGGAGGGAAATCACTGCAAAAGGTCAAAGAGAAGGAAGAGATGAATTCACAAGAGAGGTCAAACTATGACCCACAGACAGGGCAAGGAGATGATAGGTCAAACTGTCGCAAGGGCGCGTAGTTCAGGTCACGTAAGGTTACGATGTCAGAGAGGAGAAAGACAAATATCTGCTTTGGTTACCTCACAGTCTAAACATATTTCGTGTCGATGCAGATTTCTAAGACTTCTCTCTCGCCTTGAGAGATCGCATGAGAGAGGCCATATCCCCCATGGAGTCTCACTACCAGGTAATGGATCATGGAGTTTTCGGACGAGACAGTGAATCAGTGTAGGCACGACTCCGAGCGAAGCCTACACTGAGCCTATGACCTTTGAACCGACACCTTCGGATCCGAATCATAGGTCACCCATTAATACTTATGGGTCTTACCGTCGTGTGCTCGGGGGATTCAACTGTGGTGAGAATAGGGGGAACCAAATGGGCAGAGGTCAATCCCCAATGACCTCTCGTCGTTGACCCACGAGGGAAGACTGGGTTAAAAGGATGCTTATCATTGAATAAGGTTTTGACAGAGAGAGAGAGAGAGAGAGAGAGAGAGAGAGAGAGAGAGAGAGAGAGAGAGAGAGAGAGAGAGAGAGAGAGAGAGAGAGAGTAATTACTACGGTAGTAGCCGACTTAAAGTAGTTCATCTCACAAGGTATTCAAATTCATTTATACATTCATATCTTATTCTTAATACATTCCTACAACCAAACAGATTACTGACACACGTATTTTCTTCACAGAATGATATGTTCTTTTCTATGTGAGGTTTGCTAGTATACGCTGTCTAGGTCTAGCTAGACTTGTGATCTCATGTACGTTATGCAAACAATCGTTGTTTACACAAACACTGAAGTTCAATATTCATGAATTCATGTTTTTATCGGAACGTCAAAGTCAACTGCTCACTGTACCTCGCCGTTCTCTTAAAAATTTCACGAGTCTTCTCTACCACTGATGAATATTACATTATAGTGCCTCATTCTCCCCTAAAAACTTTTATACTTACATCTAAGGTGATCATGAGTACATACAAATCATACGATGATTTCATCCACTCATATACCCTCGATGTTTTATACGTACAAATACCATCATTCAATCAAATATTCCCACTACATACCCTAGTCATGCGTTTATACATTTTCGTCAAACAGTATGTAAATTCATACAGACAACGGCCAAGTTCGTCTGTTTGATTAAACATACACACACACAATTCATTCATCAATACACTCCAGTTATCCTTTTCCCATACATGCGTTATACACAATTGGTAGTGAGAGTTCAGGGTAAAATCGGATTATCCAAGCGAGGGACAAGCTGGGGGGAATTTTTGGGTTCTTCTCCCTAGGTGACCGGAGTTTCCCTGAGATGATATGATTTTCACAGAGGGGCAGGGGAAAGGCACTGTCGATGGGGAGGGAAAAAAAAAATATGTAGCGATTCCCTCGTCCCTTCCTGGTGGCGAACCCGACAGACAAACTCGACAGTGTCAGAATTTGGAGGAGTGAATGAGCGAAGAAAGGTGAGAGATAATGAGATCATAAGTTGGGAAATGGATTGCAGCAGAGAGGCGAGACGGTTCGGTCTGAACATGAACTGTAAATGGGTTTGGACCTGGAGGAAGTGGAGTGCCTTAGGTACCTGGTGAGGCACATGACAGCGGATGGAATCATGGGGGACTGAAGTGAGTCGTCGAGTAGAAAAGAAGGCAAAAAGGGGTACGTTTGAATACTAGTGAATACAAGTTGAATTCAGATAGCAACAGACCACTGGGTCATAACGAGGCAGTTTGTGATAGTGGAAGAGAATCTCATCTGTTGGTGTGTGGTACGTGTAGATACACATTCAGAAATTTCAAAGAGGAAGACCTGTAAACATTTTGTGAAAATGATGTCTATCGGATATCTGAAGCAAGATATTTATCACGTCTGTGCTCAAACGTATCTATAGTACTACCTTCAACTACTCTGATTAGTAAATCATTCCATATCTCAACAATCCTATTCAAGAATCACGAACTTCGCCTCATTTGAGGTAAATAGTGTTTGAAGGTCTGAATAGTCCCAACACTGTTGCATGGATGCGATGTTTGGCTTTGAAAGCAAAGGAAAGGAAGAGATTGTATGTGCTGGGGTTGTAATGGCCGAAGATAAAGGGTTGGTTCATAACTTCGGTGGGACAAAGATAGCCGAACCAGAATGTGCAGAAATGTTTCGATCATGTGGAGACAATGAGAGATACTGACAGAGGATCTATGTGTCAAAAGTGGTAGAAGGAAGATGGAGGAAGAGATGGGAAAATGGAGTGAAGCTCTGGGGTAACGGGGCTTGAACTTTCAGGAGAGCGAAAGGCTGCATTGTATTGATTGAGACGAATCTCCGAGGAATATGGCGAGTGGGTAATGTGCTGTCTAACGATCTATGGGCTGAACATGGATATACGAAGTGGTTCATAGTGAACCCTACGGTAGTCTTAAGGGCTTGGCTATGGACTGCAAGCACCAAGAATATGGATATGTGCAAATGAGGTCATCGTTCGACATTGTCTGACGCTACCTCGCAAATGGAGCGAACTGTAACTGGATATAAGGAAGGGAAACTAGAAGCACCAACATTCATGAGCAAATGCATTGTCTCCCCATTGTACTGTCATCCAACATCATACTCACTACGGAGGGAGACGATGTCAAGCGCGATTTTCAACACAACCTCTGATGAACGTAAATCACATTCACGGTCGATAAACGCATCGCAACCAAACCATGTTTAGGGTGCTGATTTTTTTGGAAAGAATAGATTTTAGATTAAGATGAAAAGGAGAGCAATATTTCACCTCCTATCGAGGGATGTAAATGATTATATAATCTTAAACCTTGAAATCTCTGGACCTCTTTCATGGGGCTCTTGCACTCTATGAGTCGGCCGACGGAGGCTGTAAGTCGTGGAGTTGGGCGAGGCTTTGTATATACGTTTTGCGTTTATCTTGTGGAAGTTGCATCTTGGGTATGGTATGCGTCATGCGAGACATTGAATAAGTTTGCAATGCTGAAGAAATGGGTGAGGACTAGCGCGCAGGAGTGATAAGTGTGCCTCGAGTTTGTCTAGGGAGTGTAGTTGCAGATGGGTGTATCTTTAGTGGAATGGAGTTAATCGCTGTGTTTTGGACTCGCGTGTGAATGTGTGAGAGAGAGAGAGAGACAGAGAGAGAGAGAGAGAGAGAGAGAGAGAGAGAGAGAGAGAGAGAGAGAGAGAGAGAGAGAGAGAGAGAGAAGGAGAGAGAGAGACACCTCATGAGGCTACAACATGTCCACTCAATATCAGTGTGAATACAAATAATGAATAACAGTTCCAATCTTTCGTGGTAAAAAGGTGAAAACCTCGTTAGGATAGCTAAACATACACTTGTGTCTAGCGACAATACAGACTTCATGGATATCGAAGGCTTCAACTAACAATTACATTAAATAGTATTCTATATTACCTCTTCGCGGAAGAGGTTTAATCAGGAATTAAGAAAAAAAAAATAATATTCAGAGAGGAAAATTTCCACGTATTTTAGACTTTATGAAAGCTACTTTTCGAATAGATTAGTTATGATACGACAAGATTACTGGGAATCTCTACTTTATTCACAAACCCATGATTATTGCAGGATTAAGATTTTCATAGGAAAAGCCTTTATCAGGAAATCTAATCTGCCTATCAAACCCAGGGAGACTGATAAGAGATGTTATAGAAAAGGACGATAGTGATTTTTTTTTTCTCCTCTCTCAGAATGAATAAAGCGTCTGAACTCTCATCCAAGATGTCTCAGGCCTTGGGACACATCACTGAGCACCGAACACCAGATGGTGTAGGATGAAGAAGAGATGTGGACGTGGACACGGACGTAGAACATGTAAACAAAAAAAAAGAAAAGAAAAGAGAAAAATACAAAAGGTGGGTCACTTACGAGTAATGTATACACACACACACACACACACACACACACACACACACACACACACACACACACAAACACACACACAAACACACACACACAAGAGTTTACAACTCTTTCCCAGTACTGTACAATACACAATTACAAAAATAATCGTTACACATGCACAAACGTATACACTGACTCAAATGTACCTTTACATATATCTACATACGAAGGAAAGCAAAAAAATAAATAAGAGTGAATGTATTAAGTCGGAATTACCGTATGTATTACATAACCTTCACTGTTGGAGTATATAAATCGTCCAATGTATATGAGGCTATCTAACGCAAGTCTCTACCAGTGCACCACACACATTCTGGGAGAGGAGTGGAGTGTTAC
This sequence comes from Panulirus ornatus, assembly GCF_036320965.1. Lineage (NCBI taxonomy): Eukaryota > Metazoa > Arthropoda > Malacostraca > Decapoda > Palinuridae > Panulirus > Panulirus ornatus. The sequence goes on along the minus strand of NC_092254.1, from coordinate 8,212,962 downwards.
GTTCATATAATAACATCAACATCCTCCTCCTCCTCCTCCTCCTCCTCCTCCCTCCAACATCTTAGGTAACTTCATCTCTTTTCCCATGTCAATTTTCCGGCGATCTCTTGTGTTTTTTTTTTTTTTTCTTTTTTTGGGGGGGAGGAATCCTACTTAATACGAGTGGGGTAGGGGAGTGTGTTCCCCATGTCGCGTTTTCGTTTGTAACTCTGTCTCTTCATGATTTGGTTATACCACTTTATCTGTGATTATAGTCATCAGAGAAAAAGAATGTTAATCTCTCTCTCTCTCTCTCTCTCTCTCTCTCTCTCTCTCTCTCTCTCTCTCTCTCTCTCTCTCTCTCTATTATATATATATACTTTTCCACATATATATATATCCATTTTCTTTGTTAGCTGTGTATGATTTCCGCGTTTTCTTTCGTTATTACCGAGTGACTTGACCTCCCAAGGTAATTTGTATCATCCCTCCCCCCTCAATACCTCCCCTCCCTCGGCTTCCTGAGGTCTTCAATCATCAAATCAATAATCGTTTGGCGTCGTTAAGTACAGAGCACAGGTCAGGCTAGCTCGTCCTGTCACATCGAGAGGTCGTAAGGTCATACTCAAGGATGGTAGAGTCTTTTGTTGCTCAAGTGTCGTCGTTTCGTCGTTCTTAAAGGGTTATACCAAGGTGCTCAAGTGTCGTCTCGTCGTGCTTAAAGGGTTATACCAAGGTGCTCATGTGTCGTCTCGTCGTGCTTAAAGGGTTATACCAAGATGCTCAAGCGTCGTTTCGTCGTGCTCAAGGATCGCACCCTCGTGCAAAAGACGACACTCTATCCCCCACACACTCACCGCCGTCCTGCCTCCATCTATCTCCACATTGATTTAAATATCAAGTGGATAAGAAACGTATAACAAAAAAAAAAAAAAAAAAAACGCGAGTATAAACGACCACGGAATAATGGGGGGAAGAAAAACGGCTGCTATAATAAAGGGCGGGACACTAAGATAAGCTGGAGTATCTCTTTTATGTTGGCACCGTGCGAGAGATCCTTCATCCTCAGGGGACCAGTAAAAGCGTTATCAGCCACTCCTCGTCCATTCGACAGTCTGCTCGTACAGCTGCTGTTCTCCCCGGCCTCGAGATAACGCTAGTCTGCTCGCACAGCCGATATGATGGTCTGCTCGCATAGCCGATACGATGGTCTGCTCGTATAGCCGATATGATGGTCTGCTCGTATAGCCGATATGATGGTCTGCTCGCACAGCCGATATGATGGTCTGCTCGCATAGCCGATACGATGGTCTGCTCGTATAGCCGATATGATGGTCTGCTCGTATAGCCGATATGATGGTCTGCTCGCACAGCCGATATGATGGTCTGCTCGCACAGCCGATATGATGGTCTGCTCGCATAGCCGATACGATGGTCTGCTCGTATAGCCGATATGATGGTCTGCTCGTATAGCCGATATGATGGTCTGCTCGTATAGCCGATATGATGGTCTGCTCGCACAGCCGGTACGATAATCTGCTCGCCTAACAGACGCTGTTCCTCCCATCTCGAGATAAGACCATCTGCTCGTACCACCCGCTGCTCGTCCCTGCTCGGGTACAGAACGAGTGTGTGTGTGTGTGTGTGTGTGTGTGTGTCAGGCCACAGTAGACGTATGGCTGGGCCTGAGCGGCACGCCAATTCTACCGTGTGGTGGCGGTCGTGCTCTAGTAGTCAGGAGAGACGCCATGGTGGGGAGGGAGGAAGGGAGAGAAGGAGGGAAGGAGGAGGAGGAGGAGGAGGGAATCTCTCCCACCTCCACTTAACTCCCCTCTCCACATATCCTTCGCCCCCCCCCCCCCTCCAACACCCCCCCCCCCCTTCCCTCCCTAAGTGCCTAGTTTCCGGGCTGACAATGGCTAATTAAGATAATAGGGGCGATACGCCCACCGCTATATTGAAAACTGGGACGTGGACGAAAAACAAGAGAAGAGCGACATTGTTTTGGGTGGCAGAGGGGGTGTGGTTGGGAGGAGAGGAGGGAGGATTGGCTGGTCCTTACTCAACCTCATCCCTCGTGTTATAAAGTCACATTCCCCTCCCCTACCTCAACCCCACAACCCCCCCAAACAACAAAGAAAATGCGAAGACAAAGTCACATTTCCCCTACCTCAACCCCCCCAAAAAAACAACAAAAAAATACGACGACAAATTCGAAAAATACAAAGGAGTACATCTAACCATTACTCCCCCCCAGTCAATTCAAGAGTCAGTTCCTCCAGGTAAAGAAAATACAAAGGAGTACATCTAACCATTACTCCCCCCCAGTCAATTCAAGAGTCAGTTCCTCCAGGTAAAGAAAATACAAAGGAGTACATCTAACCATTACCCCCCCTCAGTCAATTCAAGAGTCAGTTCCTCCAGGTAAAGAAAATACAAAGGAGTACATCTAACCATTACCCCCCCTCAGTCAATTCAAGAGTCAGTTCCTCCAGGTAAAGAAAATACAAAGGAGTACATCTAACCATTACCCCCCCTCAGTCAATTCAAGAGTCAGTTCCTCCAGGTAAAGAAAATACAAAGGAGTACATCTAACCATTACCCCCCCTCAGTCAATTCAAGAGTCAGTTCCTCCAGGTAAAGAAAATACAAAGGAGTACATCTAACCATTACCCCCCCTCAGTCAATTCAAGAGTCAGTTCCTCCAGGTAAAGAAAATACAAAGGAGTACATCTAACCATTACCCCCCCTCAGTCAATTCAAGAGTCAGATCCTCCCGGTAGAGATATATTTAAGCCAACTCTTGCTGGTATTCGTTCCCGTGATCATCTGCTGCTAAGACCCAGCTTGATGCATTATGAACTTCGGAAATTGGATTGCAAAGTTAAGTTGGAGAATTTCAATTTATAATTTGATTGGTTTTGAGAAGTCAGCCAGCTTTGAGATTTGCTCATTTTGTGTGTGTGTGTGTGTGTGTGTGTGTGTGTGTGTGAGATTAGCTCATTTTGCGCGCGTGTGTGTGTGTGTGTGTGTGTGTGTGTGTGTGTGTGTGTGTGTGTGTGTGTGTAACTACTTGCTTGTAGTGAACGGAGTAGTAGTCTTACACTCGTGTGGGTACCCGATCTTTTGCTTTTGACCTAACCTTTTTACAGGTCAGGTCAGGTTAGGTCAGGTCGGGTCAAAACGTACCGCCCTGCTCAAGGACTTAGGGAAAACATGACGAAAACATCGGATATAGATGTCGGGTAATCTCAAACCGCTACGTGACGTACCTACACGTATACTGCCCTGGGCCGTTATCATGTCCGTATGTAACGCTCTGGTCTACTACGTACGTCATTTGATCACGTCCGTCTCCAGCCAGCGTATATATTAGCCACGGCCAGCACAACAAACGGCCCTGTTATTAATCCAACTCGTAAAAGACAAAGAGATAAGTATCTAGTCTTCCTTATCTGTTTTACCTGATGGTTTTCATCGTTACATCACGTTTACATAACGTCGTTTATACTATCGTATAATTCGCATAATTCGGCAGTAAACTACTTCCTGAACAATGTTCATTTGCGATACAATTACACCATCCACGTTGTTCTGTTTTGTTTTCAAGTTATCTACGTCACGTGTGGTTGGTTCATTTGTGAAAAATTATTCATGTCTGGCCCGTTATTCATTTCCTGTTGTAATTTTCCGTTTTGTTTTAAAACTGACGTTTCCAGCCCGTGTAAACTGACTTAGTTTTTAAGAAAGGGAGAACAGCTTGAGTTAAGTGTGTTGAAGTGAAGTAATTTATTATTCATTGAAATATGAAATTGCCCAATTACACACACACACACACACACACACACACACACACAGATTATATATATTTTTTTTTATTTTATTATACTTTGTCGCTGTCTCCCGCGTTTGCGAGGTAGCGCAAGGAAACAGACGAAAGAAATGGCCCAACCCCCCCCCATACACATGTATATACATACGTCCACACACGCAAATATACACACCTACACAGCTTTCCATGGTTTACCCCAAACGCTTCACATGCCCTGATTCAATCCACTGACAGCACGTCAACCACGGTATACCACATCGCTCCAATTTACTCTATTCCTTGCCCTCCTTTCACCCTCCTGCATGTTCAGGCCCCGATCACACAAAATCTTTTTCACTCCATCTTTCCACCTCCAATTTGGTCTCCCTCTTCTCCTCGTTCCCTCCACCTCCGACACATATATCCTCTTGGTCAATCTTTCCTCACTCATTCTCTCCATGTGCCCAAACCACTTCAAAACACCCTCTTCTGCTCTCTCAACCACGCTCTTTTTATTTCCACACATCTCTCTTACCCTTACGTTACTTACTCGATCAAACCACCTCACACTACACATTGTCCTCAAACATCTCATTTCCAGCACATCCATCCTCCTGCGCACAACTCTATCCATAGCCCACGCCTCGCAACCATACAACATTGTTGGAACCACTATTCCTTCAAACATACCCATTTTTGCTTTCCGGGATAATGCTCTCGACTTCCACACATTCTTCAAGGCCCCCAGAATTTTCGCCCCCTCCCCCACCCTATGATCCACTTCCGCTTCCATGGTTCCATCCGCTGCCAGATCCACTCCCAGATATCTAAAACACTTCACTTCCTCCAGTTTTTCTCCATTCAAACTCACCTCCCAATTGACTTGACCCTCAACCCTACTATACCTAATAACCTTGCTCTTTTTCACATTTACTCTTAACTTTCTTCTTCCACACACTTTACCAAACTCAGTCACCAGCTTCTGCAGTTTCTCACATGAATCAGCCACCAGCGCTGTATCATCAGCGAACAACAACTGACTCACTTCCCAAGCTCTCTCATCCCCAACAGACTTCATACTTGCCCCTCTTTCCAAAACTCTTGCATTTACCTCCCTAACAACCCCATCCATAAACAAATTAAACAACCATGGAGACATCACACACCCCTGCCGCAAACCTACATTCACTGAGAACCAATCACTTTCCTCTCTTCCTACACGTACACACACACATATATATATATATATATATATATATATATATATATATATATATATATATATATATATATATATATATAATCTATCACTGCTCTCCTTAATCGACATGAGAAAAATAAAACAATACTACCATCCTATATCTATAATCAGGTCATCACATACATATGCGTTCATGTGACCATCTTATAATCACTGGTGCACATGATGATGTTAATCACATACATTTGGTGATTAAGAAGACGATAAAAACAAGATTAGGTATTATTCAAATAGCGTCGCCCATCAAGGCACTCGCTGTCGTACGTGTGAAGAGAAGATAAGGTAATCGTAGAAGTTGATCCAAGTGTTCATTTCTCCTTTGATATAACAGTGAGACATGAAATACGCAAGCATGATGGGAAGGGGAGGGAGGGTGGACACATAAAATGAGTAAACAGTAGTCATATACGAAGCGCGTCATTCCGTGCGTCGTAAAGTATTATCGTAAAATAGTTTTACTCAACCACATTACACATGTCGAAGACGGATGTATCGGTGGGCGCCACTCCATTACGTAGTGGGGGTAAGGGTCTCTCTCTCTCTCTCTCTCTCTCTCTCTCTCTCTCTCTCTCTCTCTCTCTCTCTCTCTCTCTCTCTCCTCCCCACCCCACCCGAAGACCTCATCCCACAACATCGTACTTTCATCAACAACATCATCATCATCGAAGGGAGGTTGCAGTTTTCTTCTCTCCCTCCCACACCCACCCACCCATCCACACACTCCCTTCCTAAACCGACAGACAACAACTTGTACATGAAGTCGCCAAATCACATCATAAAAAGTGGGGTTTTTTTTGGAGTGGAGGTGAAGGGTGGTGGATGGAAGGGTTTTAAACACTCCATTACTCCATCCGGCGAGTGTAATCAGAGAGGAGCATCGCGCACTCTATTACTTGGCCCGGTGGCATCTCATCCCAGACGGATTGTACACCTCATCATCTGGGCTCCCATAAAGGTGGCCTCGACGCCCTTAGGGTTGTCGATCCTTCGAGCGTCGGACGCCTCGTAAAAGCGGCAGTATCTCGCCCCGCTCATGGCATCTTAACTGACGTTATTTTCCACCTAATGTGCGAAATGACGTCCTTCAATGAAGCTCACACATGTTATTGTTTGGTGTAAAAACGTGATATGAAAAGGGGGGCGGGGGTACGGTTCGTCCGGCGAGGGACGGAGGCATGTTGGAGGAGAGGTGTGGTGGACTGGTTCTGCCGGCTGGAGTTGTGTTAAGACAACACACCTCCGCACTGCAGGGGATCCAAAGGTTATGGTTGTGCACGTGTGTGTGTGTGTGTGTGTGTGTGTGTGTGTGTGTGTATACGAGGTCTCGAGGGATCCAAAGGTTATGGTTGTGCACGTGTGTGTTTGTGTGTGTATACGAGGTGGCAGGCGAGTGGAGTAACACGGGAGGAATAAGAAGAAGAAACTACAGCTATGTGGAATGAGGAGCTACAAATGCCAGGTAAAGATAGAAAATGGTGATGAAGATGATTATTGTTAAGAGAAGGTAATATTAGATCCCGGGGTTAAAGAAGATAAACGGAAATGAATAAAAATACTAATGTGTGAATACAACTAGAACGTAGAGTGGACAGAGTAGAGAAATGAATCGTATTTTCTGGAGAATGAATGAAGAATTGATAAAAGAAGAGAAAGAAGAAAATACACGATAAAATGCTTAGCTGATATAGCCATATGGAGGAAGGGACATCCATCCATGCATTCCCAAACCTCGCCAACACATTAAGGGAATCTACAACGAAGGAAAGACGTAACCTGCTCACTCCAACCACACAGCCGAGGTGCACCTCCCGACGTCTCTCTCTCTCTCTCTCTCTCTCTCTCTCTCTCTCTCTCTCTCTCTCTCTCTCTCTCTCTCTCTCTCTGAAATTTTCATCCCTCAGGATTCGAGGATATTAAATGCAGGTATAAAGGCCATAAAAAAAAGAGAATAGTTTTATAGAAAGGGGTCGACCCGTTGTGGTGGAAAGAAGCCAAGTCTGCCCATGTCGCGGGGAGACCTCGCCAAACTGTCCTTATCGAAGTTGGCCGCCGTTACCACAACCCTCCTGGTGGGTGGTAGGGACGGGGTAAGGAAGATGGATCCTGCACAGTTCTTTATAGTGGCTACCGCTGCGCCACGACCCAGAGATACCCAACTCACTCTCCCAACACGGAAGGAATTTTGCCTCGCAAAGATAAGAGAGAATAACGGGTTAAAAATAATGACAATGATGGTAATTATGATACTTATAACATTGATAATGATTATATATTGATAGTGGTTTTGTGTGTATCAGTCTGTAGATCATGGAACCCTTTGACTTCAATCGTAATAGTTAGGTCAAATGTCAATGGTATCGAGGATGTAGCGAGGGGATTAGTGAAGATGACCTTAGTGATGAAGATTAGGGTGTAGTTGAGGTGTAGTGATGATGGCCTTTGTGCTGAGGGTGTGCAGTGGACACAAAATGATCCTGTCTACTTTCAAACGCAGTCTTTGAGCCTACCTGACATTCACAATGGTTGGGATGGGTCTAACCGTATAGCGGTCTGTATGAGCTCAAAGAGGGTTGTGGTGTCAAACTGCAACCCTGGAACAAGAGATCTCTCCTGGAAGGAGGCGAGTGTGACAAGGATGGTGTCGCAGATTATGTGTGTGTGACGCACTCAGCAGTTACATATCTAGTAAGGTCAACGGGGGACGTGGTGTTCTCATCAAAGTATGTAGCATACTCCAGTACTGTAAGGAGGACACGTCTTATACATTTAAGTCAGCAAAGTAGATTGTTTATACTCACCGCTATGTACCACATATAGAGTCAGCAGAGTAAGTGGTGTTGATCTACAGGAAAATATATAGTGCTGGTAGACAATGTGGTGCAGGCAAAGGAGTATGTGGTATAGGGAGCAGAATATGTGGTCAAGACACCACAAGTAGTGGTAGAGTAGACAGCGGAATATGTAGGATTATTAGAATATGTTGTAAAACTAACAGTTTGTGGGGTATAGTGACTAGAATATGTGGTGTGGCTGGCATTTGTAGTGCAGTCTTTAGGGGTCGTGTAAGCTAATGGATTAATTAGTGATGCAGTCATTAGAGTATGTTGCGTTGTTGGGGTAGTATGTGGTGTAAAGTCTTCAGAATATGTTTAGAGTCTTGGAGAATATGTGGTGAAGCTAGGAGAATATGTGGTGAAGCTACGAGAATATGTGGTGAAGCTACGAGAATATGTGGTGTGGGTTAGTAGGATATGCGAGGAGGAGCCTGTGAGACATCAGCCAGCAGCACCAAGGGAGTCAAGTACCAGAACATCTGTCAAACAGAATAATGAAAGGCAAACACTCCAGCTGGTTTGAGCTTTCACACGCACCTCCTGAATGAGGAGAGGTTTTCTTTGAGAGAGAGAGAGAGAGAGAGAGAGAGAGAGAGAGAGAGAGAGAGAGAGAGAGAGAGAGAGAGAGAGAGAGAGAGAGAGAGAGAGAGAGAGAGACCTTTAGATCATTCCCACTTTTAGTAAAACACACAAGGGAAAAAAAACTACCATAGTTCACCATAAAGAGTAATGGCCTTACCTCCGTCGCTTCTTTAAGAGCGGGGTAAGCAACCATGATTTCTTTCACTACCACACACACACACACACACACACACACACACACACACACACACACACAGGTGCCTTCCGACCAAGATCGAATTCTTCGCTTCGCTTGCAACCCATTAAACCCACGGTAGCTTCCACGAAAGAGAAAGAGGAAAGCAAAGTAGTCATGATTTAGCTCACGCCTGAGTTTTTATCTATTTTTTTCTCCAGTGAAATCACGAGACAAAAAAAGGAAAGAAAATGAACTACATTAATGAATGTATTGTATTAGTACTGTCTAGTGGGATGAGGTTACCAATGGCGTGCCGCAAGGGTCATTCATAGGGCCTTGTCTATTATCCCCAGCAAAGGAGCTGATACTATTATACAGGAACACCATGTTAGCTTCTTAGAAAGTATACTTTATTACCTCGGGGTCGTAAACGTTCGCTGGGAGTAATGTGTACGATGCGCATTATACCTTTACAAGGCAGAGTTTTCGGTGGATAGACATCAAAGCCATATAGTGTCTCAAACAGCCAGGAACACAGCAACCAGTGCTACCACAAGGAGAGGTAAGCGGGCCCACAGGGTGCCGCTATAAGGCAGGTGTGAGGGCCACATAGTGCCATCATACAGCAGGTATGATAGCCACATAGTGCTTCATGAGGTAAGTATGGGACCAAAGAATACTATTGCCAGCAGGTATGAAGGCCACATAGTGCTATTATAAGGCAGACACGATGGCTACAGAATGACACTATAAGGCAGGTATGAGGGCCATACAGTGGCACCATATGGCAGATACACGAGCCTCATACTACCTCTGTAAGGAAATGATATCTACTCCTTCGACAAGGTAAAGCATAAATAACACTCGTGATTAAAACGCCAAAAATTATACCTGTTTGTCTAAGGGTGTGTGTGTGTGTGTGTGTGTGTGTGTGTGTGTGTGTATAGATATTTACTTCACTGAATTATCTTGATTTCATTACATCTGCATCATCTTTATCTGCTACGTTCTTCACATTCTTCTGTCCATTATGATCTTATTTTGCATATTCCCACCATTTCTCTTTGCTTTCACATCCTCCCTCCCTTGTCAACCCTCTCTTTCTCTTTACTCCTCACCTCTAACTATCCTCTCCCTTCCCACTTTCTACACCCCAAACTCTACAGTCATCTCTCTCTCTCTCTCTCTCTCTCTCTCTCTCTCTCTCTCTCTCTCTCTCTCTCTCTCTCTCTCTCTCTTGCCATCTCCCTGGGCAGGAAAGCAGAAGCGTCACCCTTTAACGTACGAGATCCAGCCGTAGATTTTTTCCCTCCCTCCCTCCCTCCTCCCTCCCTCCCTCCCTCCGCATATATTATCCCTCCTGGAGATGATGGATTCGCCGGCATCGGGTGTTTGGTTGGAGACCAGGTAACGCTGTCGGCCGATGTGGCTCCGTGCTGGGAGGAGAGGAGAGGAGAGGAGAGGTAGGAAGGTAGGGAATGATATCTTTCATCCTTGAGGAGTCCGCCAGGCGAAGGGGAGGGTGTGTGTGTGTGTGTGGGAGCAGCGTGGGATGAGAGCCATTTACATGGGAAAGACAGTATGAGGGAGGCATGACAGGAGGAGGAGGAGGAGGAGGAGGAGGAGGAGTCGCTGCCTCTGGGGAATTTTGGACGTCGGCGCAGCTTTATAGCCGTGCTTAAGATGGTGTTTTAAGAGGCCAAAGATTAGCGCACGCAGCAATCTTCAGGGTGAAGCGACAGTAAGGATGAAATTAGATTATTTGTAAGCAAGGGAATGGGCCTTATGAATACCATCTGCTCCTCTCGTAATCGAAAAAGCTCTTAACAAATATTGCTCCTTAAGAAGGTAATGCTGGGCATTATGAGCCACTTGCGCGGCCCGTTTACACACAGTGCCGACAAGCTATAACACGGGCCTGGATTCCCTACTTTATGGATACGATAAACCCGCTTACCTTCCTACTGACGAAGAAGTGGCAAGGGTGGAGTGTCTTACTGGGAGGCAACTGCACTCAGCATGGGATGGTCAACCTGCCAGGTCCGTCTATGGTCAAGGGTAGAGTAGACACTGCTGTACCAAGGAGAACGAAGACGATTATGATCAGATCTTTCTTCAAATGTGGAACATGAGATGGTCTAGACAGTTATATCATCAACCCATCTGCCTGAAACATTTGGGATGGACGAGAATTATTCCGGTAGAAGTCAATCCAGGAAATACATGTCGTCCAGGAAGAGAGCGCAGCCAGAGAACAACGGCATCCAAACGGCGCAGACACAGGAGAAAGTCAGTCACAGGGAGTAACATGTCATCCAGGAGAGAGAACGTATCCAGGAAAGGACAGTCGACACAGGGACGAACATCTGATCCAAGGAGAACGAAGAACACTGGTCATGACACAAGGACGTGCATGCATGATCACAAGGGAGAAACTGTATCACCAGAAGTGAACAGGTCATGATCATACAAGGAGACGTTATAAACTGGTAATGTCACAAGTGACGAAGTAACGTGTTTCACAGGACGTGAATGGTCATGTCCAGGAGAGAACCTGTCAGTCCCTTTATTGGAAGAACACTGTGATCAGGAAGGTAGACAGTATATCACCAGAAGAACAGTAAACCTCAAACATGTGGTACAGAATGATCATCTTCGTTATGTCATAACCATTCTGGTTAACAATCTTTGACTGTTAAACAGAACATTCATGGCACTAAAACCAATCAGAACCTCATTAGAGAAATTTAATACAGAGAACATAACTCGAAGTCAATCCTCGTATCATAACATCGGTACCATCTTATGTACCAGCCCATCTGCCAACCACTTATCTATGATAACTATCGAATAACAGACTATCATTAACCATCAAGAAAACCAGCATTAATGGACCATCTGGAGAACCAGAACTGACCACGATATATCACGACTTTCCAGCATCAGCACCATCTGCCACCACACAAACCACCTGGACGTTACTACACAAGTACATGACTACCCCTCACCTCCACCACCTGAACCACCTGGTTACCATTCACCACCACCACCTGAACCACCTGGTCACCATTCACCACCACCACTGAACCACCTGGTCACCATTCACCAACACCCACCACCAGCTGAATCACCTGGTCACCACTCACAAACCACCTGGTCGAGATTCAACCAGAATAGGCGTAAAAAAATTCTTACCTAACGACCCTTCTCCAATTTACTCCCTATCCTCTATTTCTCCCTATCCATCCACCCATCCCTCGACCCTACCCTTCCTTTCATCCCTAAGCATGTATCCCATTCCCATGGAATATAAGGAATCCTAGACCGTATGCAGTGGAAAGATTAAAAGCGGGTTTAGCGTGTACGTGGAGCCCTCCTATATAACTCGGGGTCATGACAGTGTTTCGCTCCCCTTAAGCTGACGGTACATTTGCTTGCGTGCAGATCCGACATCTGTCTGTCTGTCTGTCTGTCTGTCTGTCTTATGTATCTCCATCCGCCCGTCTGTCTGTTGTTCTAAGCCTCTTACCCTCTCTCGTAAACCAGTTTCTTTCTTATCTGTTTATATGTCTGGTTTTATGACCCTGTTTCTTGCTATGTATGTCTCTCTGGCTGCCGACGCTGCTGCCCTCTATTCAGAGCACCATCGTATTACACATATAATGTCTAGACACAAACCATACGTAAACATACGAAGATTTCTCCATATATTCCAGCCATAGACAAAATCCATAAGAATATCACTCTACAAGACCTGGGATATGAGGATTCAAAGAGGGTTGAAATGCATTTGATTAATGATGAATTTGATTGTTAATGTTAACTGGAACCCACATCAAAATTTCTCACCCACACACACACACACACACACACACACACACACACACACACACACGGAACTTCACGGTGTAGTGGATAGGGTGACTGACCCATGGGTCAGCACGGTTCTATCCGGAGTCAGGCCCACAGGAGTTCGAATTCAGGGCGCAGAAGTCGGCTCACACCCAACCTAGGTACTCATCTCCTCGGGGCTGTTCGATGAATGGATATCTGACTTAGACTGGTATGTGTGTGTGTTTGTGTGTGTGTGTGTGTGTGTGTGTGTGTGTGTGTGTTTATACACATTGGCAACATAGAAAGGCAGTAACATGTGAAAACACCTTTAAGACCTCTGAAATTATACGAATTTTGACCAATCTGAATACAGATATATACTCCATCGAGGTGGTGGCACACAGAGAGGCATTAACTCAACACAGACATAAGTACACAGACACGAAAAACGGACAAACCGATCACAACTCCTTCTCAAAACCTCCACAAACACCAAAGGTGGACAGGAGTGGGTAGGGACTGGGGACTTTAAACCCTTGACGAAACACACACACGCGTGGCAAAATCACTCAGAGCAGAGGCTGGGACGGTTATTTCAATCACAACCACATCAAGAGAAGGCATATAGGATAACATACAAATGGTATAAACATGATTGCGAGTACAAAAAAAAAAAATAATTTGCAAATGAAATCACATTACCAATTCAAATGCCGGGCTCTATGGAGAAGCGAGGCGATATATGGCCATTTCATATGGCCTACAAATATGCCCATGGAACCAAACTGCTCGTTAAAGGTAAATAGAACTGTAACAACCACCCTTTTTTTTTTAAATCATTCATTCGGTCGTATATGCAACAGGTGATTATACACTATATCACACACAGGGTTAATTAGCCTGATCGTAAGGACTGGGTTAAACACCCCCACCTCCCTCACTCTCCAGGCATTTAACAAATTACTTAACGACGCGAGTACTACTCATTAAGCTTAGTTCGTAACACCAGTCGATATCTCTCGTTCTCTTACGAATGTTCATCGCCTATATACATACCCCGCATGACTGACGTTCACATTGCATAGAAGAAAATTAATATATGATCATGTCAGCAACCACCTCCTCCCTTGTTCCCATTTTCGAAATATGACCACAGATTATCGAGGTTTTTGATAATGTAACCTGTAGCATGTATGATGTTAGTGGCTTATCATCCATGCTGTTGTACAATGATGAATAATGTATAATTGTTGCTGAAAAATGCTGTAAAATCAGTTGAACTATAAAAATCTTCATTAGCAATGCATATATATATATGTATATACATACACACACACACACACACACACACAAGCACACAAAACTTGCTTCTCCCCAAATCTACTTACAAAATCAGTAGGTCCAAAATTCGTTCTAAAGTTATGAAAGAGCGATCCATTTTGAAAAACTATTACGCAAATAATCACATTTAATATCATCCATGGCATTTGTATAAACAAAATGTAATCGCGGGCGACATGTATAAAACATGAGTTCATATGCAGATTAGATAGAATGAGCTGCGCCAACGCCACCCATGGCTTGAATATTGCCATTGACAGGCGATACGTGCCCTGCGAATGTGTACAAAAAATAAATTACAATTTAACATTAGACAAACGCCATTTACATAGAGGCTGTGCATATTTAACTGTTAAATACTGACGTTAAGGGCATTGTGATTTGAAGGCGTGCTGGACGAACATCATATGTTCAATACAGTTCAGATGTATCATTAGGTTTCTGGGTTAAGGAGTGTCTGATGCCAAGTGGTTGGTGTAAGGGTGTGGGTGGTGTAAGGGTGTGGGTGGTGTAAGGGTGTGGGTGGTGTAAGGGTGTGGGTGGTGTAAGGGTGAGGGTGGTGTAAGGGTGAGGGTGGTGTAAGGGTGTGGGTGGTGTAAGGGTGAGGGTGGTGTAAGGGTGAGGGTGGTGTAAGGGTGAGGGTGGTGTAAGGGTGTGGGTGGTGTAAGGGTGAGGGTGGTGTAAGGGTGTGGGTGGTGTAAGGGTGTGGGTGGTGTAAGGGTGGACGTACGGGTTGTAAGGATGGACGTACGGTTGTAAGGGTGAACATATAATGGTTGTAGGGGAAAGTGAAGATGTAAGGGTGAATATATGTTTGCAGGGGTGAAAGTATGGTTATAGGAATGACAAAGTTGTTAAAGGTGAAGGTATGGTTGTAAGGGGAAAGGTATGGTTGTAAGAGGGAAGGTATGGTTGTAAGGGTGAAGATAAACTTCTCAGATGATGGATCAGAGGTATAATTAGGGTGTAACACTATTATCATTAAGAACCTTTTCACATATAATATTGTTGAACAAGAATTGGCTGATATCTGAGGGCCAATTCTCATTCAACAGAATATGTAATAACATATATATATATATATACATATATATATATATATATATATATATATATATATATATATATATATATATATATATATATATATATATATAATGCAAAGGCAGATGAGGGATATTGCCTACTAATGAAAATCATATAAAAGCAATCTGCAATTAACACATAATCGTATCAGTTTCATTAGCGTCTGCATGCGGAAGTGTGTCTGTGACAGGAACGCGAGGCACACCCACGTTACAGCTGATGATCAAAGTGTAATCAAGTTGGTATAAAATGCACGAGGGTGGAAATGTCGCTATTGTGTGGGGGGGGCAAAATGGCAGGTTAATATTGTAAAATTTTAGAAGCCATTCATAATGGAGCGCCGAGCGAATTCACACCGTTTGAAGTGGATGGACGTCATTTGGGCAAAACTGGACTTGATGGGTGCTGGCGTCCGGGACCTGAGGAGGAGCAGTGGATTTTGTTCTGCTGTTGTCCACATGATGGCTGTACGCGGAAGCGTCTATATGATGACTGTTAGCTGTAGACCCTTGAGCACGACGCTACGACGCTTGAGCACGACGGTTCGATCCTTGAGCACGACGTTTCGATCCTTGAGCAAGACGGTATGATCCTTGAGCACGACGGTACGATCCTTGAGCACGACGGTACGACGCTTAAGCACGACGGTAGGACCCTTGAGCACGATGGTATGATCCTTGAGCACGACGGTATAAACCTTGAGCACGACGATATAATCCTTGAGCACGACGGTACAACCCTCGAGCACGACGGTATGATCCTTGAGCACGACGGTATAAACCTTGAGCACGACGATATAATCCTTGAGCACGACGGTACAACCCTCGAGCACGACTAGACAGTATTTAAGACAATATGTGGATCATTCTTTTCAATGACCAATTTACCTCTAAATGTAAACAAACCTATGTCGATAACATAAAAAAAGTACAATTTCAGCAAAAGTGTTACTCTTCGCTGTCATGCAAATAAAAATTAGAAAAAAGAAGTTGGATCATTAAATATGTAGATACAAGAGGACGCGGCAGCCTGATCAATTTACGAAACATTTATGAATACATTTCGCCTATGACGTATCTGACGAGATGTATGACGATGCTCTCGAGGCTTGATAGACCAGAGGTCTAACACACATCCTGTGTCTATATCTTACTGGCTGAAGTTTGAAGTATAGTGATGATGCTACGCATCAATACAGTCTATATTCTTAGTCAAAATAAATTGGAATGGCTATGTAATTATGCGTTCGATAAAATGCTATCAGCTGGCTATGTGCGCCTGTTGGGAAATGACCGGTGTAGACCCCGTTGCTCACCAACGTGAGACAAAGGGTATTCGAGTACATAGTATTCGAATAGTTATTTCCTATTAGCCAGGCCCATAGCCTAGCGGTTAGCATTCCCGCCTCTTGCACAGAGGTCCCGGGTTCGATCCTGGCTGTTGGAGGTTTGTATGTTCTATGAAGGCGCGCGTTTCTATGCAATATGTTTGTATATATATATATATATGTATATATATATATATATATATATATATATATATATATATATATATTTATATATATATATATATATATATATATATATATATATATATATATATATATATATATATATTATCTAAATCCCCAATACCAGGTAGTAGAGACTTCATGTAAATTTGACAGAGGGATTCAATTTTACCTCTGGCATATCGTATTTATTGAAGAATTTGATGGGTCATTTCCAAGCCTTCATGAAAAAAAAAGAATAATATAAATCCATAATCCTGTCTTTCTGATGTTAACAACAACACTGCAGGTAAAATTGTTTACAAATAAAGTTTAATTCTGAACAATGAAAAATGTAAAATGTATATATATCTAGTTTTTTTTTTTAAGTTCTTTATATCTTTGATGATTTCATTTTCGAATATCTTTAGATAAAAAACCATATACTGCAACATTTGTAGTCCTACGTATGTACGGATGTGAAGTTCATCATCGAAGGATAACATTAGATACGAATCCAGGTTGGTAATGACACTTTGCTGGATCAAACAGTTAGCTTGTTCACTCCCGCTTTCACCTGGAACTTGTGTTCACGTCATCAATGCGTCATCATGGTCCACACTCGTCATAATTACAACTGATGGTGAGACTGTGGCTCATCATGATGAATGTAAGTGAGTAGCCAGAATTCATCATGTCACACACACACAGACACACACACACCAGTGGAATCCTAACCCTTATAAATATGTAAATTTCTGTCACATGCTTTTTTTATACAGACACGTTACGTGTACCCACCCGTAACGCGTCATTGTGTCTACTCCCCTTCACAACACGTCATTCCTGGTGAAAATAAATAAATAAATAAATAGATGAATTATTTGCTACATAATTCCATAACACCATCTTAAATATATGACCCATCTACCTCTGCATTCAGACTGAGTTACGAAAAAGAAAAAAGGAGTAATTACGAAAATCTCAGTGAAGGAGGAGGTCGAGTGATGTTTTGGGTGCGACTGATGTACTTTGAAATAGGACAGTCGGTCACCATCAAGGACGCGTGAGCTGTTTGGAGAAAGGTATTTGGGAGACTATAAAGTTGAACGTGAAGAAAACGACGGTGGGGGGGGGGGGGTTGATGGATTTTTGATACGGGTGCAGCAATCGTATCCCACTTTAGTGGGATATATTCGCGCAACGTGTTGCCCCAAGAAAGGAAAAGAGTCTACATGGAGGGTTCACGCGTATTCGTCTCCACTGGTTTTGTTCCAGTGTGTCTGGGGAATTATCTATCTCTCTCTCCGGCTGGAAAACCCATTTGAATGAGAGGCAATCCCAAAGCATAGCTATAGGAAGGTAAGCTAAAGCATGTCAAAGACTTTTTGCTCCTTGCTTTTCGTAACAGATTTTAGAGAGTTTTACTTCCTCACTCACACTTTAGTTTCCTTGAGCACGACGGTACGACCCTTGAGCACGACGGTACGACCCTTGAGCACGACGGTACGATCCTTGATTACGACGTTACGACCCTTCATTACGAAGATACGGCCCTTGAGTACGAAGATACGACCCTTGAGTACGGAGGCACGACCCTTGAGCACGACGGTACGACCCTTGAGTGCGATGGTACGATCCTTGAGCACAACGGTACGACCTTTGTGCTTTATGTCCCTTGTCTCTGTCCTGGCCTACAGGTAAATCTATTCCATAGTCTTATTATCAACATTTAGGTTTTGGATTCACTTTCAACTTATGACGGACTCATTCAATAAACTATTTACTCAAATTCAGTGGTACCGTGACGTTCGTGTGTGTGTGTGTGTGTGTGTGTGTTTAGTCCATAACCTAAATTTTCTTTAGTAATTTTCTTCACTACTTTAGCTAGAGTCGTTTGAACACGTTCGTCAGTCATGGAGATATCACTAAATTCATTAACTCTCACTTCAATACACATCACAAAATCAAACGTTATGTCGATATATTAGTTCTAAAACTTCTATACATTACAACAATTGACTCAAGGGATCTTTATAGATATGATATTTGAAGATTAAGAAATTATAAAACTAATATACAAAGTAACACTGAGGTTAAAACTGAAATTAGAAAACTAATATACAAAATAACACTGAGGTTAAAACTGAAATTATAAAACTAATATACAAAATAACACTGAGGTTAAAACTGAAATTATAAAACTAATATACAAAGTAAAACTGAGGTTAAAACTGAAATGTGTATAGTGTATCTTTTTTGTTATTGTTGTTGTTGTTGACAAAGTACCGTGAAAGCAAACAGGTGTAAGAGCCAAGCTATTTACCCCAGTAGGCTCGACCCCTCGCCTGGCCTCATGAAGGAGGCGAGGTCGGTCGAGTCTAATGTGGCTGTTGAACTCAGCAGGGGCGTGGCGGCCGACATGGAAACTCCTTCAGGATATATGGGTGTTAACCCCAGGGTCCTGCCGTTCCTGCCTGGCCCCTCTGGTTATAAAATGACTTTCGTTTTACACCCGTTGCCCTACCTAACAGTACAGGAACGGTGTGATCAAAGGCCCTTGATAACGAAGATTGGCCCACCGTTAATTCACAGTGTGATGATATTAACGTACAACCCTCCCACTGGAAAAAGAAAAATGATAATTGGGACGAATGAGACAAGCTACATAAGTTGTTCAATGAAAAAGTATATAAGAAACGAGCGAATCATGACGATGATGGACGACAATAAATGGTGAAACGGAACGAAATGAAACAGACGAAACCAGGCGCGAGACGAAACATTATGAGACAGAAGCCACATCCAATCCCAGATGTATCAAATGTCACCATTATGGCTGAGGGGAAATGACAGGGCAGAGAGAGAGAGAGAGAGAGAGAGAGAGAGAGAGAGAGAGAGAGAGAGAGAGAGAGAGAGAGAGAGAGAGAGAGACGCAGAAGCTACAGAGAAATGGAAAGGAGAGGTGATAGAGGGCATGGTTGATAGAGGGGAATGGCAAGGATACGTGGTAAATGAACATGGATGGAACAGGGAATGGAAAGGGGAAGTAGGTGATGGTGAACATGAATGGAGCGGGAATGAAAAGATGTGACGCTGAACATGAATGGAACAGGAGAATGGAAAGGTGAAATTGAATGTGGATGGAACAGGGAATGAAATGAAAGGGGACAGTGAACATAGATGGAACAGAAGTATAAAAGTATCAAGTTGTGAACGGGAGGGAAAAGTGATGGGAAGATGAGGAGAGGGAGGCACGAGTTGTGAGAGAGAGAGAGAGGGAGAAGTGGGAAGAAGTGATGGTGAGGGAAGGTCAAATTGCGAGAGAAGTGATTGAAAGGTGATGGAAAGTACAGGTAATGGGAGGGAGGAAGAAATGTTGATAGGGAGGGAAGCTCAGGAAATGACAGGAGAAAGCCATGATGAAAGAGAAGATATAAGGAACGAAGACAGATAATCACGAAGATAGATGAAGATCATGTAAAGATAAAAGGCATAAGTGTAGAGGAGATACTCCTCTCTTCCTCAAGTCTGTCTTCCTCACTCCCTGCACCGCACCTGATCTCCCTTCCCTCCTCAAGTCTGTCTTCCTCACTCCCTGCACCGCACATGATCTCCCTTCCCTCCTCAAGTCTGTCTTCCTCACTCCCTGCACCGCACATGATCTCCCTTCCCTCCTCAAGTCTGTCTTCCTCACTCCCTGCACCGCACCTGATCTCCCTTCCCTCCTCAAGTCTGTCTTCCTCACTCCGTGCACCGCACCTGATCTCCCTTCCCTCCTCAAGTCTGTCTTCCTCACTCCGTGCACCGCACCTGATCTCCCTTCCCTCCTCAAGTCTGTCTTCCTCACTCCCTGCACCGCACCTGATCTCCCTTCCCTCCTCAAGTCTGTCTTCCTCACTCCCTGCACCGCACCTGATCTCCCTCTCCTCCTCAAGTCTGTCTTCCTCACTCCCTTGGACATATTTTCCCCCCAAAGTCATCTTCAGACCTGACCATCCATCACAGGAGGAAGCCTGCATGAACCACTATCTAATTCTCTATCGACAGTATGCAAATATTATGAATATCGACCAACATAAATCTACAGGGACGCCAACTTTTACCATTTCTATTCAGCTTTTTTCTTTTTCGAAGAGTCCCAAAAATTCAGCGGACATGTCAGGTGGATAAGGGACTAAGAATTATGGGAGCTGGGACTGCATGACAAGGTCGTAATATTGCAGCCAAAATATGTTGAATAATATTGCAGGATGTGATGAAAAGACCACAGCCAGCGGGCGTCTTTATGCATTATGAAATGTGACTGCAATAGCGAGTCGGCAGATGGTACAGTCTACTGCTCCCCTGTTCAGGTATTTTGATGGGAAGGAACATTACCATAATGGTGGTAGGAAAACTACCATTATAGCAGTTTAGAAGATAGGTAATCCAGGACCCGTTGGTTGGAATTGCAGCTATGACAACTCTCATTCCTGATGAATGAATAGGTTCAGGATTTAGATCCGGTAGTGTTGGAGTACATTTAGAGGGTTGGATTAATATGTTCAGGCGATACACCGTACGAGTATAAGGCACTGGTTAACCTTGCTTTGTTCTGAGTGGCCAAAGACTGAAACTCTTAGGGTAACATTAGCCAATCCTTGTGTTAAGTACAACTGAACTTGTCTTGAATGCTGTGCCCACACACTCGACCACTCATCTGGCAGCGTACGAGAGGACCCTCACAGTTGGTAGTTGATGATATAAAAGTTGGTTGTGTATTACGTAGTTAAGAAATGTGGTCTTTAGGGTAGACACTTAAGAACGAATGGTAGTTGTTCCGTCAAGTGCGAAACCTTAAGAGCAATTGGTGACTAAACTGTTTAGGGAAGGACCTTAAGAACGACTTAAGGCGGGATCTTAAGTAAGACTGGTGGTTATACTTTTAAAGGCAGAGCCTTAAGAAATGACTTAACTATACTGTTAAGGGCAAAACTTTATGTACGATTAGAAACTACACTGGTAATGCTGTTAATGGCGAGACCTTAACACTGACTGCTACCAATACTGTGAGACCTTAACACTCTGACTGCCACCTATACTGCGAGGCCTTAACACTGACTGCCACCTATAATGCGAGACCTTAACACTGACTGCCACCTATACTGCGAGACCTTAACACTGACTGCCACCTACACCGCGAGACCTTAACACTTTGACTGCCACCTATACTACGAGACCTTAACACTGACTGCCACCTATACTACGAGACCACATCACCGAGGGCAGACGCCCAAAACAGTGACTGGCAAACGATTTGGTTCAGGGTATAGACTGTGAATGATGGGTGTTGGCTTTATCTAATAGCAGTCCATTACATTTTCCAAAAGACACCACTCCCTCCCCACTGTGATCTGCGGGAAGGCCTGCAGGGGCTGGCCAGATTACTAGGAGCGTCTGGCGAGGATTACCGGGAATCATTGGGAATGGATTGGGAATGTTGTGGGAATGGACAGGAAAATCCAGAGTAAGGGAGTCCAGAGCCTGATGCATTATTGTAGTTTGCTGAGATAACCAAATAATTTGTAGTGTGTGTGTGTGTTGTGTGTGTGTGTGTGTGTGTGTGTGTGTGTGTGTGTGTGTGTGTGTGTATTTGTACTGCGCGGAGGAGGGAGTTTTACACTCGTAAGGCCCCATCTCTTCTGTCTATCTGTCTGTCTGTTTTCTTTGATGTGTGTGTATGTAAGTACGTTTTTTCTGTCCATTCCGATCGTGTGTGTGTGTGTGTGTGTGTGTGTGTGTGTGTGTGTGTGTAGTTGTGGTGTGTAAGTGTCTGGGTTAAATACACAGAACTACCTGAAATACCACGTCACTAGTATACGTCGGATGGTAGTTATAACTTGACGTTGACAGCCTTAATGACCCTGGCAGCTGATAGGCTTAAAACCCAATCAGCACCTAACCAACCAACCAACCAACTAACCATCACTTCTAGTATCTGTCTTCCCCATGTACTGCTAGCAGCATATCTGTGGCAGTTGGTAGATGCTCCACACACTCACACACTTCATGATCCTCTACACTATATGGCAAAAAATATAGAAATAAACATTCTAAAATGCATAAACACGTTTCAATAATATATATATATATATATATATATATATATATATATATATATATATATATATATATATACATATATATATATATACAGTTTCGTGTCACCTGCATCTCTGAAACATTTCTTTTCCAGAAATAGACAGTGCGACCCTGAAATAGCAATTGCACTCTTGGAAGTGCCATTCACGCACTAAATATAGCGAGTGCGTCTTTCAAATGACATCTGCGTCTCGGGAGTGACGTGGCCATCTTTTTAGCTCCTCCAGCACGAGAGTATGACCCTTCAACACGGTGGTATACGTCCCTTGGGTAATAATGGCCTTCAAGGGTTGAGCTAAAGACCAGGTCATATGTACCCAAGGGTCGTATCGTCGTGGCCCATAGTCGTAACGTCCTGGTCAAGGGTCGTACAATAGTGCTCGAAGGGGTGAAATTGGCATGCCCTTCTCTGGACTAGTAAGTTGCTTTGCAGAGGAAAAATGCATCTCTATATGACATGAGCATTCTGGTAGAGGGGTGACGTGTTATCCCAAACACCAGGCCAGAGTGGACGAGATAGCTGATAACTTATCTTCGTGACGAAATAACTCGACACTCGTCCTCGTCTAGACTCTCAAACTAACCATAAAAGTTATCTTCATGAAGACGTTCTAATTTCCTCATTATTCATGTACTCAAACAAACACACATGTTACCTTTAGAAGCAAAACTCTTGAAAATAGCAAAGGAGGGCTTTCCCAGCACGACGCTCCAAACAAGTACAATAAATAAAGACAAATACATGTTTGTGTGTGGAGAGTGTAAGTGTGTCTCGGACCCAGCTTGGGTGTGGCGAGAGCGAGTCTCCCTCTAGGACCGTGGCACGTTATCTAGGGTGTCATTTTCCACCCAGACACGAGCTTTAGAATTAAACTTTTAATTGCAAGTAAACTTAGAGACGTCTCTGGATAGAGTGAGAGCGGGCTGGACGTCTAACTTGGGAGGAGGGACGACTGCCTCAACTCTAAGAGATCTGGACGATCGTAATCCTGCTTCGCCCTCTTCATCTTCCTCAACCCCGTGCATTCTAATCCTGTCTTTCTCCTTTTAACTTATTCGAAACCCCCTTTTTTTTCCCCCTCAACGCCTTCCTCCTTAATTTCCCTCATCCATTTCCTAGGCTTCGTCTCTCCCCACAGGCCTCAGTTACACAGCTATTTTCATTCCTGACTCGGCACGTGTTTCCTCCGTCAGAATGGTCGTAGTGAAGGACCAGACACAGATATGTGTTGCATACTTACCATGACTAATACGAATATCAGGCACGGTATCAGGAGAGTTTCCAGAGCGAGTATAAAGTGGATGAGTTTGCTAATACGTACGGGAATCCCTGGTGACTATTCTTTTGTCATGAGACCAACAGGAGGACGTAAAATGTACCCCTTTGCAATTTAAATCTCATTTAGCATAGTCTGTCTCCTAGAGCGATGAGGAGGTCGAACTGGATACCGTCTACAGGGTAGTGGAGCAGTCCGAGACTATGGTTATTGTGGTGCACTGTCAGCTTCTGTACTGCTCAGGAGCAAGCTATGGTGCGTAAATGAAGGGTGACAAGTGATCGAGCAGCCCAGAGAAGAAAGTTGACTGAAAATGTCTGTTTTGTGTCCTCAAATGTTAATGTGAAGTGTTGTTATTTCACTCATTGATAGACTGACCCTTTAAAAGTCTTCAGCAATGAGAGTCATATTGACTTGTCTAGCAGAAGCTGACGTATGTTGAGGTTCAGATATCTTAAACTTCAAATATATCGTAAAATATGGTAAATCTGCTGGTAATATGAATATCCCCATTTCAAACTGCAGTCTACTGGTAAACGATCAGTTCCATGACCGTGTCATTATCTAACGAAGGGGGAGTATCGTCCACACTGTCATATTCTCATACACCAAGGTCCATGATTGACCACACTTCCGTTAACTGGACGACTTGTCGAACCTGTTTTCAGTCAGTGTTCCTCATCATGTGAACAACCGCTTACCACACACACACACACACACACATCACGCGTGTGTTTGTGAAACGATTTGATCAACTCGACGTAACTCATCCTATGAATGATGATTACCCCCCACCACCCACCACCACGTCAACCGAATCATCAATAATAGGACATCGCCACACATCATCAGCGAACGATTACCGCCCCGCATCAGACTTGCTAGTAAACAATGATAGGCCCACATCAATTGCGCGTGGGGGGGGGGGGTGGTCAGCGAACACTCTCCTAAATCAATTGTGCCAATGAACAATGATCTGACCCGCCCTCAGTGGCTGCCAGCCGAACGATCATTGCTCCGTGCGATTATGGCACGGTCAATGATTATTGGCCTAACATCAGGCTGTGCCAATGAACGGTTACTATTTCACACCAGCTGTGTCCCTGTGTTGGACCGTCCCAGTTATTCTGTTCAGTGGGATATGACAGCCCCTCTACCACCACCCACCACCTGTAATGGTGGAGGCATACCGTCACACACCGTTCGTCAATAAGGGAATTACTATCTCATTTCGACTCTTCTGATGAATTTGACAAGTCTCGTACCACCTGCTCCCGCGTGTGATTACTCCCTCACATCGCCACAGTCGATTGCTGATCATCATCCTACAGATATTTGTGGGGTTGTGGATGGTGATCAATGTCCTACCACAACCTCAGTGTCTGGGATCGATTTCCGTCTGGCATTGTGGTAGTAGCGAACGATCATTCTGCCACATCAGCAGTTAGTGAATGATAAGTTCCCCCACATCCTTCCTCCCCCCCTACACACACACACACACACACACACACACACACACATACACTAGTTTCGCCACAATCAGCTGTTTATCTCAACAGTGCCAGTGAACGATCATTACGTCAACTTGCAAAGCAATAAGCAGTTATCCATCATCAACATTACAATGTTGCTATCACCTTTACGTCAATTAAAAATCATTAGCTATACAAATCTCATTATCCACATTAGAACGTATATGAATATCATACAGACAGGACAAGCAAACCTCCGATGAGTGAATGATTTCAGGTCTGAACTCAACAAAACGTGACGTGTTAGGAAGACTGTTCCCTAACATGAACTCGGGGTTTGTGACACTATCCAGTTCTTCCACACCCCCAACACAAGACTTGGTCTCCTTATTTCAAGACTTGGGGTAGGAGGCTAGCCATGATTGTCGAGGTGATAATGAATACAGCCAGTGCCATTACAGCGGCCCAAACACCAGCATACAGTAAAGATATAACTCGCACACTCTCTCTAATTCTGTAATTTGTTTACAGTCGTGTCATAAGTCAAGAGAAAAGATCTCAGATGGGCAGCCAGAGGCGGGTTATGTGAAGCGCACGGTCGGCTCTCGCTCCCTAATTGGCTATCGGAACTGGCAGAAGTGGCCGTTGAGGGGGGGGAGATGAAACTGCCTATTTATGCAGCCTAATTGGTCGTTAGAGATAGGGCGTGGTGGAGGAGTCAGCAGCAGCCGGCCATGCCCCGCCCATCCCCCGGCAGACCACGCCCACCTTCAACACTCCTCTCCCCCGACCCCCTAACCCCACAGTTAACGGCCCAGTAATAAGGTAGTTTAGCATGCATTTGCAACTACCACTCGAGTGATAAAAGGACACCTTAGGGGGTGGGTTATAGAGGGGTAATGGGTGGTTGATAGGGCAGTTAGCGCCTCGTTGGGGCTCTTGTTTTGTGGCCATGTTGCTGGCTTTGTATTGATCGGTGAGGGAGGTTGGTGCGTGTGCGGGGACCGGAGGGCGCAGCCTGCCTCCGCCGCCGCTCCCACATGGTGACGCTGCCCACCCTTCTCCTCCCATCCCTACACCCGCGCCCCCTCCCTCCCCATCCCATCCCATCATCCCCTCCCCCACTCCCCACATCCCTGCAACAGGTTGTTACCCTCTCTCTCTCTCTCTCTCTCTCTCTCTCTCTCTCTCTCTCTCTCTCTCTCTCTCTCTCTCTCTCTCTCTCCTCCACCACACACCCTCCCTCCTACACTCTAGCCCTCCACCACACTATCATTCCTCCAACATCCCTCCACCACATCCCCTCCCTCCTTACTGCACCAGCCCTTTACAAACACCATCAATGCTTCCCTACAAGGTCCACCAGACCTCCCCTCCCCTTTCTCAACCACACCCTCCGCAAATCGCCCCCCACCTCCGCTCCACAACCACCTCACTGCACCACGGCCTATTCAGTGCTTCATCGTTCTTGTTGTGGACTCGCTGCTCCAACACACCTTCCACAACCACCTTGCTTCACCACGAAACTCTCACTGCTCCACGACACCCTCCACGAAAAACAACCTTGCTGCTCTTCCACAACCTCCACAGTACTCTCACTGGTCCACCACACCCACCACAGTACTCTCACTGGTCCACCACACCCACCACAGTACCCTCACTGGTCCACTCCCACATCCACCACAGTACCCGCACTGGTCCACCACCACAACCACTACAACAAACACCGCCCCACCAGTCCATCCACAATATTCTCTGCTCCACAACACCTCCATAGCTCCCTTACTCCCTCACCACACCCTACACTACACGTTCATGACTTTACAACACCTTGCAATAACCCATCACCGTTTCTACAACACCTTAACTTGTTATCACATCTTCCATAACACCGGGTCCCCCACCACCACCCTTCCAATACAACAAGCACCATTAATCTACACCCTCCACAAGGCCGGCCTCCCTCCCACTACTTAAACACAACTTCACTCTTTCGCACACACTTCACAACGACCTCAAGCGTCAGGTCGAAGGCCAAGTCTTCATACCTAATGGTCGTGACGTCGTACTTCAGCGGTTGAAGCCACAGTTTAGGCTACTGTGTGACACCCAGCCTCCGTTCTCTAACCATCACGTTATAACCATCGCTCCACTATACTCTACATCACGAGTCACACCGTCTACAACACGAACGCAAGATGTCTTCACCACAATACCGAAAGTATTGTCTTGACGTGTCAATACTCAGCAACACTCACACAACCAAACCACATCCTCAACAATACTACAATATCAAAATCTACCAAGTTATAGTTGTATCAGTACCCTACACTCTTCCCACTGGTGCATCACCCCTTCCACAGTGCTACAACACCATGATCTACATTACCTGGTCAGCTCCGGGATAACACCAGCCATGTACCATCTCATCCTCCACAAATGCAGTAACTTCGGCGCTCCATCACATCCACCTGATGGCCTCATTCCTAACCTCAAACCTACGTCATCATCCTTCCTACTCCTCAATATGATTTCCCTGCTCCTGATCGGAACGCAGCCTTGCAGCTGGAGAAGCCGTATACTAGGGGTCTTAGGGTAATATGATTAATGGTTATATATATATATATATATTCTCTGGGGGCTAACAAAAAGGAGTCCTGGTATATGTATATAT
>NC_092254.1:8105000-8182500 GCF_036320965.1 Panulirus ornatus | reverse complement strand
TTCTTTCCCTGTTACTGATTGTAATGGCAATCTTGAACACTGGGAGAAAGGGTTCTTGCGAGTCCAATCTCATAGTAATCCGTCGGCACCAGAGGTGCCTGGGAGCATTTGACACGGCACACCTGGCCATTTTTATACACAAAAAAAAACATACAGTGCATGATACATGAATGTGTTGGACACCTACACTGAACATGGAACCAACTTGAGAAACGTCACTGGAAATAACCACTGGATCAGTAGACTGCAACGATAGACTCATGTGGGGAGAGCGAATGAAAAACGACTTTTCGTGGAGATTAATTGTTTCGATGGAGTTTTTTTCCCCCCCTTTCTTTCCGCCGGAAACATTAAATAAATTAATTGGCGAGATGAATGTCCTTCTTACGGAGTCGGCCTGATTTATCTCCTCGGGGCCGACACAGTGGCAAGCAATGGCATCATTTTAGGGAGAAATTACGGCCGGGAACTACATAACTGTTGACCGTGGAGTCAAATAAACCCGGGTCAGCCGAGCTGCAAATGACAGCTAGCATCGTTCCCCAGTGACACACGCAGTGCTTACGCCTTGACAGCAGGGGTAGGACAGGGGGGGTTTCGATCCCCCACACACACAGCTGCTGTTCCTGCCTCAGCTGTGTATATTGTAACACAAGCGTACTGTGTGGATGGTAGGATTGAGGACCCGGGGAAGCTGGTTCACAGCTGCTCCAGTGGCTTGGTCAGACTCTGTCTTGGGTGAGGACCGAGAGATGGTTCACTGTTGCAGTGGCTAAGGCAGACTCTGTCTTTGGTGAGGACCGAGAGATGGTTCACTGTTGCCGTGGCTGGCTCCATCTTGAGTCGAGGACCAGAGAGCTGCGTCACTGTTACAGTGGCGTAGGCTTGCACTGTCTAGATGGGCGAGAACCGAAACCCGTCTCACCTTTTTGGGTACGTGTCTTTTTCATCTATTCATGGAGCTTATATTATTACAGGATCATCCTTTACAGCTCAGTCCTTTCATTCCTCTATATTTCCTTCGTTCAGCTCTTTATCAATGATAATCTTTATCATTCTTCCTTTTGCCCTTACCTCATCGCTTAGAGATAATGCCATCAACCTTCCAGCAGTGAAAGTTCCAACCTACTCTCCATCTTCATCTCCAACTCAGTCTCCTCCCTTCTAACACACTCCCTCCCATTCCATCCTAACTTCCCTACATACACCATTAGCCCCTTCTATCCATCACATCCCCATATCCTTTCAATCTCCATCACAAATCCTTTAGCTCCAATCGATCTTCAATTCAAACTATCATCACCACTACCTAATCTCCACCACAAGACTCACTCACCTCTCTTTTTACAACCATCATCACAACTGCTCCAACTCTCCCCCAACTCATTACCATCACTCATCACATCCCTATCATAATCCCATTGATCTCCCTCATCTCCACCACAGTCTACCGATGTATTTTCACATACGATCACCTCCACAATAACCTCATTTCCACATCAACACCTACAAACCTCAGTAATAACCCTAATCACTATCACCAGCATTTCCATCACCAACACCGCTCTAACACCATTCCTCTCGCCCACTAACACCATATTCTTGCCTTCGCCACTTCCCTTCACTAAACCCCTTCCTTCTTCCTCCTCTCCCCACCTTTCCGACACTCTCTTCCCCCTACCTCCCTCTCCTCCCCTCCCCACGCCCATCTCCACCCCACCCCTCCTCCCCCAGCTCGTCAAGACTGAGGACCTCGTTAGTGTCGCCCTAGTGGCACTCTTCCCTATATATATATATATATATAGAACAGCGCCTCGGGGGTGGCGTTAAAGGTTAATCCCTCGCCACAAGCTTCCGGAATCAAATCTTGCCCACTTGTGAGGACGCCTCCTCTCCTGCCGCTGGTGACGTCGCTCTCCAACCAGGAGGAGACTCTTCCTAGACGTTGGACGACAGTTCTCCGTCAGGAGGCACGAGGACAGTGGCTGGGATAATCAGCACCAACGTCGATGGTAATGGTGGAGATAACAGTGCGAAATTCACCACAGCAACATCGACAGTGACGGGCTACTTTAACAGCAGTGACAACAACGGACATAAGAACAGCCTGGAATAACAGCAGGCAGCAGCAGTGATGGTGGTCGTAGTAGTAGTAGTGGTAGTAGCAACTACAACAGAACAGTAGCAAGAGCAGCAGCAGGAACAGCATATTCACAGTGATAACAGTAGCAGCAGCACCAGTACCAGCAGTTGATCGGCCAGCAGCAGCAGCAGCAGCTGACCGGCCAGTATAAAGGACTCAAGCCACCTCACCAAAATCAATGGATCGCACGGACTTTGGTGTGCGTCTTCCATTCACAGGTCCAGCCCAACCCCTTCCTGACTAACCTAACCCAGTCCAACCGTCTCTCTTAACCCCCTAACTCAAACCCCCAACCAACAGTGATCAACTTTTTCCTTGACCTCAGCTCAACCCATGCTCAACCCCGGTTCCCCTTCACCCAACACCAGTCTAAGGTAACTGACATCAACCCAACCCAATTCAACCCCTCCTAAACCTCTTCCAACATCAGCCACACCCCCCAACCTCCATGACCCAAACCTCAGCTATGCCTCTTGCGACACCAGGCCAACCCCTACTAACACTTATCAAACCATTCTGACACTAGATTAGCCCATCAATCTCTGCCCCAGCCCCATTACACCCTAGCGTGAAAGATGTAACACTGGCGTTAACTTCACATCTCCCATCCGCTTCTCTATCCTGTCTCCATCTACATAAATTAGGAAGTTCGGACACCGCTGCTGTAATATGGAAAGCAACCTCGTCACAGGCCACCAGGTCTTCTGTTATCAGTACGTCCCATGTACTATCCTCGAGCAGATCACCTCGTCAGAGACCATCTTGTCATCTATTGCCTGTCTTCCATGTACTACTCTTCAGTAGACGATCTCGCCAGAGACCATCAGGTCTTCTGTCATTTGCCTTTCCCCATGTACTATCCTCCAGCACGTAGCCTCGCCAGAGACCATCTGGTCTTCTGCCATTTGGCTTTCCCATGTACTCCTACGTTACCCTTGTCCTAACCTCCCACATCCTTCCTCTAATAACTCCACTTAAACTCACCTGAATTACCCCTTCCCCTTACATTACACGCCATAACCAATATGCCAAGTTTACTGGTTTAATCCCCTGTTTTCCCTCGAACATGATATATGATTTATTTTCCTAACTGCCTTTGCATAGCTTTCATCATTTCAATGTTCAGTGTACTTAATTACCTTCACAGAATAACCTCTTGACGATTATTCGTTTTCTAATATGTACATGGCTCCTTTTTACTATATAAATGAATATCTTCCCCTTTTAACTTCTCATTTCGCTAAACACTATCTACTCTTAATAAAGGAGAAGTTCTTAAACACGTTATTCCTCAGAGTAATTACTTAGGAAAATTATACAACTTTTTTCCCCATACTTAAAACTCCTTAACCTTAATTGCTTCAATTAATTCCATCCTATCTTCCCACTTTCTCTCCCGTGGAAACAACCCCTCCATCATCTTCTACATCCATATTACACACACACACACACACACACATATTAAGAATATATGGTGTGGGAGGCAAGTTGTTAGAAGCAGTGAAAAGTTTTTATCGAGGATGTAAGGCATGTGTACGTGTAGGAAGAGAGGAAAGTGATTGGTTCTCAGTGAATGTAGGTTTGCGGCAGGGGTGTGTGATGTCTCCATGGTTGTTTAATTTGTTTATGGATGGGGTTGTTAGGGAGGTAAATGCAAGAGTCCTGGAAAGAGGGGCAAGTATGAAGTCTGTTGGGGATGAGAGAGCTTGGGAAGTGAGTCAGTTGTTGTTCGCTGATGATACAGCGCTGGTGGCTGATTCATGTGAGAAACTGCAGAAGCTGGTGACTGAGTTTGGTAAAGTGTGTGGAAGAAGAAAGTTAAGAGTAAATGTGAATAAGAGCAAGGTTATTAGGTACAGTAGGGTTGAGGGTCAAGTCAATTGGGAGGTGAGTTTGAATGGAGAAAAACTGGAGGAAGTGAAGTGTTTTAGATATCTGGGAGTGGATCTGTCAGCGGATGGAACCATGGAAGCGGAAGTGGATCATAGGGTGGGGGAGGGGGCGAAAATTTTGGGAGCCTTGAAAAATGTGTGGAAGTCGAGAACATTATCTCGGAAAGCAAAAATGGGTATGTTTGAAGGAATGGTGGTTCCAACAATGTTGTATGGTTGCGAGGCGTGGGCTATGGATAGAGTTGTGCGCAGGAGGATGGATGTGCTGGAAATGAGATGTTTGAGGACAATGTGTGGTGTGAGGTGGTTTGATCGAGTAAGTAACGTAAGGGTAAGAGAGATGTGTGGAAATAAAAAGAGCGTGGTTGAGAGAGCAGAAGAGGGTGTTTTGAAATGGTTTGGGCACATGGAGAGAATGAGTGAGGAAAGATTGACCAAGAGGATATATGTGTCGGAGGTGGAGGGAACGAGGAGAAGAGGGAGACCAAATTGGAGGTGGAAAGATGGAGTGAAAAAGATTTTGTGTGATCGGGGCCTGAACATGCAGGAGGGTGAAAGGAGGGCAAGGAATAGAGTGAATTGGAGCGATGTGGTATACAGGGGTTGACGTGCTGTCAGTGGATTGAATCAAGGCATGTGAAGCGTCTGGGGTAAACCATGGAAAGCTGTGTAGGTATGTATATTTGCGTGTGTGGACGTGTGTATGTACGTGTGTATGGGGGTTGGGCCATTTCTTTCGTCTGTTTCCTCGCGCTACCTCGCAATCGCGGGAGACAGCGACAAAGTATAAAAAAAAAAAAAAAAAAAAAAAAAAAAATATATATATATATATATATATATATATATATATATATATATATATATACATAAGCCTTATGAAATGTCTTGACCGGTGGCTGTGGCCAGCTTCCTGAGCGCTGCAGGAGCCATATAAGGACAACATGGACTCCTGAGGCATAGACATCGTATATCAGCCTCTTCATCAACATCAGTAAAACCCATAGTGACACAAGCAGCCCCATAGTACTTCCTACTGAGCAGAAGCTTCGGGGAAAAAGAAAGGTTGAAAAGGGAATGGTTTAACATGTCTTCACCTCACACGACAGATGGAAGGTCTGTCCGCAGCGCCGTCCCTAAAAACTTTAAGGGCACATCTTAAGGGCATACTTTAAAAGGCACACAACCTTACCAATGAACTCAAGCCTGTATCTCCTACGTCAACCTCAATACCCCTCTATATCTCACGTCCAACAAACAATCTCAACTGCAACCAAAAATAAACCTTCACGTTATCTATAAACTTATCTGTCAAGGAGAAGGTTGTGCAGACTCTCTGGTAACATACGTGATTTGGAAGCCGCTACCACACCGCTCTGTCGTCGTGTCACCACAAGCCTTCAAAATGGCCCCTCCAAGACGCTACCACTGGACCAGTCTTACGACAGCAAATGCCACACTCAAGAGATTTCCACAACGGTAACTTTCCTCGTCCAACGGTAACAAGAAATTGGCCTAATCATATTGTGGATGAGGGAGACAGGACACCGTCCACCCACGTCTCCCGTCCGTGTGTCGTAGAAGGCGACTGTAACTGACGGCGGAAGTTGGAGAGTTGGAATTCCTCTCCTCCTGTTATACTTTCTAGGGAACAGAGGAAGCAGCCAAGCGACGATTTCCTCCCCTTAGGCTCAGTCATCTATTTTTGACGCTACCTCGACCACGAGGGAAACAGCGAACATGTATCAAAGGAAACAACACTGGCATGTAAACATGCCACGTACAGAAGCAGACTCACATATCACTACGAGAGAGATATAGTACGAGTCTGACAACAGACAACAGTAGCTTTATGAGAAGCGTCAAACTAACTTGAAGAACAGATTTCCTCTCACCTCCCTTAAGCAACAAGACCCAGTAACTCTGGAACAGCACGAGCGATTGTTACTTCTTCACCAGCAGCAGCAGCAAAAGGAAACTTAAGACACCTCAAAAGTACAGTTACTTGCCCAGACACCTCAAAAATACTGTTTCTTGCCCCATAAGACCCAACATCTCTTCCACCCGTAACAAAGTAACAGCAGCATCTCATCGTCATTAAGTAGCAGCAACGGCTGGAGCTCCTGAATCACCAACAACAGCCACTACACTACGAACAACAGTAGGAGAAACAAACAACGGGTGAGAGATGGAAAAAAAAACAGCAACAGTAGCCATGCGTCCCTCTGAGCAGGAGTGTATGTGTGGCCTTCGTCAGCAGCAACAGTAGCCATGCGTCCCTCTGAGCAGGATCGTGTGTGTAGCCTTCGTCAACAGCAACAGTAGCCATGCGTCCCTCTGAGCAGGAGTGTGTGTGTGGCCTTCGTCAGCAGCAACACTAGCCATGCGTCCCTCTGAGCAGGATCGTGTGTGTGGCCTTCGTCAGCAGCAACAGTAGCCATGCGTCCCTCTGAGCAGGAGATCGTGTGTGTGGCCTTCGTCAGCAGCAACAGTAACCATGCGTCCCTCTGAGCAGGAGTGTGTGTGTGTGGCCTTCGTCAGCAGCAACAGTAGCCATGCGTCCCTCTGAGCAGTATCGTGTGTGTGGCCTTCGTCAGCAGCTACAGTAACCATGCGTCCCTCTGAGCAGGAGTGTGTGTGTGTGAGTGTAGCCTTCGTCAGCAGTAGGAAGAGCAGCAGCAGCAGCATCTGCTGCGTGGGTCGGGCAGGGCTTTACAGCAAACGGGCCGAGTGACGTTATCACTGTGGTGGCTGGTTGATATTCACGGCGCGGGCGACTCCAGCGTCGCTCCCACCACACTACATCACCACCACCGGAAGCCTTATCTCCACCACCACCAACACACACGTACGTACTCCTTTCCATGAATAACTCCACCGAAATATTCAGTTTTGTTCTAAGTTAGGAAGCCGTCTTGGTACAGCAAGAATTCGTAGTCTTACTGCCAGAAGGATGTTCTTATGGGATGATGTGATGCGTACAATGACCAGTGGTGGCCAAATGGGCTCTCCACATACTGGTGTATGGCTGAGCGAAACCATGGCCTCTCTATAACACACACACACATACAATATATATATATATATATATATATATATATATATATATATATATATATATATATATATATACACACGCAGGGATGACCTCAAACCGAAACAAAAATTGAACCTAGCTCGTTATAGACCAATATTTCCTACCATTGTCGTAGTATGTAATTTGCATGATGTGCTTTCCCGCGGCACAAATGATAAATTGCTGGGAAAATGATGAATCTTTCCGGCTAAAGTGATGACAGCCGGACACTTTTTCCATTTTTCAGTCATACAATTTCAGTGGCGGAAAAAATTAATTAATTATATCTTTTCATATCACGAACCGTAATGGAGTGATGGACTATTTTTATTTGAGTTTGAGGGTGTATGTATAAGTGTGTGTAGATACACATGTACATAAAACACACACACACATACGTATATATATATATATATATATATATATATATATATATATATATATATATATATATATATATATATATATATATATATATATATGATGTGATTATTGCACGAAAGTGAACTTGGGATCATATCGTTTCATTTTCTCCACGTGTGTAGATAGACATATACATAAAACACACACACACACACACACACACACACACACACACACACACACACACACACACACACACACCACACGCACATGAATGTATGGCATCACTTCATTCTAATTGGTGATATAAAATATTGTAATTGATTTCCTGTTGTCGAAATTTTATGAATGAAAAGTAAAAAAAAAAAAAAAGTGTCCAGCTGTCATCATTTTACACAGAATGATCCATCATTTCCTAGCAATTTACCATACATACATATATATATATATATATATATATATATATATATATATGTGTGTGTGTGTGTGTGTGTGTGTGTGTGTGTGTGTGTGTGTTGCTTCTATATTGCTTAGTGTTGCTTCAGTTGATACATATAAATGTGATAACACACAATGTGAAATACGAGAGACAAGGAAGCGTTCCCTTATGGGAAGTAGGAACACGAGGGGAGCGAATGACAGCTGAAGGGAAGATGGAGGTAAGGTGGAGGGAGTCGTGTAAACCACAGCTGGGAACCAGGGCATTTGTAGCAGTCTGGTGAGCCAGGTGGTGCAAGAGCCAGTTGGTGCAAGAGCCAGTTGGTGCAAGAGCCAGGTGGTGCAAGAGCCAGGTGGTGCAAGAACCAGGTGGTGCAAGAGCCAGGTGGTGCAAGAGGCCACAAACTGTAGTCAGCGGGGGGGAGTCTGGTACACACAGCAGGACTCCATCATCAGAAACTTGTAAAATGGTTTTCTTCCTGTCTCGGTGAACCATCGTGTTGGCTGCCACATTTGTTGTGGTTGGTTAGTTGGTTGGGTGGTTTCGTCGGTTGGTTGTTTGGCCGAGGGGTTGGTTGGTTGGTTGGTTGGTTGGATGGTTGGTTGGTTGGTTAATTGGTTGGTTGGGTGATTAGTTGGTCGAGTGGTTGGTTGGTTGTTGGTTGAATGGTTGGTTTGGTTTGGTTTAACTGGTTGGTTGGTTTGGTTTGGTTTAACTGGTTGGTTGGCTGTATGGTTGGTTTAACTGGTTGCTTGGCTGTGTGGTTGGTTTAACTGGTTGCTTGGCTGTGTGGGTGGTTTAACTGGTTGGTTGGCTGTATGGTTTGTTTAACTGGTTGCTTGGCTGTGTGGTTGGTTTAACTGGTTGCTTGGCTGTATGGTTGGTTTAACTGGTTGGTTGGCTGTGTGGTTGATTTAACAGGTTGGTTGGCTGTATGGTTGGTTTAACTGGTTGGTTGGCTGTGTGTTTGATTTAAGTGAGAGGATATTTTGGCCTTAGACCTATCGACGA
This sequence comes from Panulirus ornatus, assembly GCF_036320965.1. Classification (NCBI taxonomy): domain Eukaryota; kingdom Metazoa; phylum Arthropoda; class Malacostraca; order Decapoda; family Palinuridae; genus Panulirus; species Panulirus ornatus. The sequence goes on along the minus strand of NC_092254.1, from coordinate 8,173,579 downwards.
CCAAAGTGACTGAAGCCGTCAACATCATCTTTTAACCAGTAATTTAAAAGCAAAAAAACATATGTACACCTTCAGGTGTTTCAAGATAATTCCAAGACCATACACTCAACCCAGGTCATGACCCCTAACTCCTGTTGATATCACAGATAACAGACCTTCATACGATGGCAAGATGTATGCATCAGTTACCCATCCTCACAAATGCTTCAGCTACATTCTCAATACGTAATAAAGTTCAAAAATTTCGACATATGAAAAAAAAAGCATTTAGCTATTTTTTTTTATCCAAGTCTGTTTGAATGACGTCAATTCTATGGTGGTAGTTTGCGGCTGCTTGGGCAAACACTTACAAAAAAATGGTTTTTGACTTTGAAACGAAATTTAAGCTATTTTAACGTAGTCAAACTAGTATTTACTTTGATGCTTTACATGTGATATTCTATATAACACGTCACATCAATTAGAACGATTCTATATAACACGTCACATCAATCAGAACGATTCTATATAACGTCACACCAATTAGAACGATTCTATATAACACGTCACATCAATCAGAACAATTCTATATAACACGTCACATTCATCATGATGATTCTATGGAACAAAACACACGCTCTTCTACTTACCACACTCAAGATAACTACATAACACAACACATCATAGAACGATTCTATATAACGTCACATCAATTAGAACGATTCTATATAACACGTCACATTCATCATGATCATTCTATGGAACAAAACACACGCTCTTCTACTTACCACACTCAAGATAACTACATAACACAACACACTGAAGATGATTCTACGGAACGCAACCCACTCAATATAATTCTACAGAACGCAACCCACTCAATTCTACAGAACGCAACCCACTCAATATAATTCTACAGAACGCAACCCACTCACGACAATTCCACATACCACAACCCCCTCATCTGAAGGAAGACGCTGTGGATGATTTCTAGAACCATAACTTCATCATATTCAGTGGGACGAGGGAGTTTTCCCTACCAGTTTGGTCTTTGTCTCCAACAAAGGCAAGGCATTTGCTAAACTTCTGCCCAGAAGCACCAAGTTGTTTCGCAAACTATGCCATTCGGCCCGAGCTATGAAACAACAGTAGTTTTTCAATCTTATACTTTTTTTTTTCTTTCTTTGTCTCTAGTTGTTTATTTCTGTTAAACTGTGGTGATTGCATGGCATAGAGACCAGAATGATATGCTCAAAGTATCATACATTGATTATTCCTCATCTTTCTAAGGTGTTCTCCATGTGTTGCTTCTCCTTGTGTTACTTCCGATGCCTAAATGTAATAATCTGCATATGGATAATCAGTTCATTTGCATTACATGATCCATGTACATCAGATTAGATCTTGATAAAACATCAGGTCTCCTGTTACCTGGTCCTCCATATGTGCTTTCGTGTTCATCATACCAAAGTCCCATATATCTAACCCATACAATCAGACGAATTAGTAAAATCAACGTATAGTAATTGTTAAGGCAATGGACGAATGAAGAACACACTATGCAGATCTTAGTATCATTTCACGTTTGAAGATAGAGAATGGCCTTGACAACTAAAGACATCTAATAAGAAGTGTTTGTTATGTTGTAACAAGTACCGTAAACCAGCACGCACCATCATACGTACATTAACCTTACGAACACGAACGGCACGACCCTTGAGGGCAACAGTACATACCTCGGGTATCCTATAATAACCTTTGACCTGACCCTTTTTTAGGGTCAAGTTGAAGGCCAGGATTCACGAGGGTTAATTCAACAGCAGCCATAACCACCACATCACCAGCGTCACATGAACCCCCCAGTAAACATGGGATATTTCTGACACAAAATTAAAGTTACTTATCATCTCCTGACTCCACCAACCAAATCTGACAATAAAAAAAAGGGGATACGAGACCCTCTAAGACTGTAATTCCTATCGCCTCTAACGCTAGGACTACTCTAAAGAGATGAGACTCTGTTCTCATCAAAGCAATGGCTTGCTTATGGGAGTTTCTTTGTTTTTTTTCGTCGAACAAAGAGAAAAGCAGGGGAAAAAAAATGGGATAATACGGTGGAAGATGTTGGTTCTTGTGGAATCCATTAGGATGAGACGTGAGCGCCGACATGGGCCCCCGGCTTCCCACCCCAACTCCCCCGTGGCTGGCCTGTGGTAGGCAGGCAGACACCAGCTGACTACATCTAAACTTCTGGCCAACTGCACCGCCTGCAGCAGCTGGTCCCTCAGCCTGTGGCATCGGGTGGAGGCCGAGCGGAGGAGCCTGATGCCTTCTCCCGTCCAGCCTTTGCACCGCCCGCCAGTGATCGTACCAGTGGAAATCCTGAGCACAAGAGTACGACGACCAGCGAGTACGACAGCGCGACCCCCTGTATCTAAAGACGCGACCTTTGGCCTCGAGTCTTAAAGAACAGGTCAAAGGACCACCGGGCCAAGGGACGTCCCCAGTCGTCCTCGAGATGACGTACAGTCATGCTCGAGGGCCGTATCGTCGTGCTCAAGATGACGTACAGTCGTCCTCAAGATGACGTACCGTCATGCTCAAGATGACGTACAGTCGACCTCAAGATGACGTACAGTCGTCCTCAAGATGACGTGCAGTCATGCTCGAGGGCCGTACCGTCGTGCTCAAGATGACGTAACGTCGTCCTCAAGATGACGTGCTGTCGTCTTCAAGGGCCGTACCGCCCTGCTCACGTTCCCACTAGCACAGGATCCGGTCAGTAGATGTAGGGTATTTTCCTTATCATAAACTAATGCACCGAACGTGTAGACTAAAACGGGTCGTGTTGGCTCTTGATTCAATTTGCGTCTTTTTCACCAAGTGGTCATTACGATAATGCACATTTACTATACCTGTCATTCACACCTATTAACATTTTTGCATGTATTTTCGTTGCCATACGAGCAAAACATTCTGGATTCGGTTTATACCATTAAAAGTCTGCTTTCAGAAAGCTTAGTTCAGATCATGATATATATATATATATATATATATATATATATATATATATATATATATATATATATATATATATATATATATGAATGATGGACAAGTAAAATAATTAACGTTAAGAGGATTATTTCATAAATTGCAAAATCACAATAGATTTCATTGTTATCTGTGTATGTATCCGCTCTCTCTCTCTCTCTCTCTCTCTCTCTCTCTCTCTCTCTCTCTCTCTCTCTCTCTCTCTCTCTCTCTCTCTCTCTCTCTCTCACACACACACACACACACACACCGAATCTTTCCTGTCTCTTTTACCACTTTTATCTCCCTCTTCCCCCCGCCACTCTCCCTACCTCCCTATCTAAACAGACGTCAGAGCAGCGTGCTGGCTGATGTGTGCGACGCTAATGGAAACAGATAACCAAATTTTGCTCATTTACTTCAGCAGCTGGTTAACTGAAGGCCAGGACGACGCTATATAAACATGGCACACACACACACACACACACACACACACACACACGTGGACTCCCGTGGTGTTAGCGGTTAGCGTCCTGACCGTGACGCATTCACGGGCCGCCCATGGTCGACCGCATAGGTTCGAACCCTGGTTACGGCAGTCGGTCCACAGTCAACCCAGCTGTTCATCCACCTTTAGAGGTTGGCCGATGGATGGGATGGCCTTGATTAGGGCCTCAGCTGCCCGTGTCGTCTCAGCTAACGTATAACAGAAAAAAATCACTGAACATAATATAATCCAGGGTGTGTATGTGTGTGTGTGTGTGTGTGTGTGTGTGTGTGTGTGTGTGTGTGTATGTAATACTGAGTTTAGATAAAGATTGCTAAGAATGTCTTCGTCTATATCCTGGGGTATCTTTCATATGGAAAACATCGTATGAACTGACAATTCATTTGGTTCTATACATACACTACGGAATTATGAAAAAAAAATACATAGCGTTTCATGTCGAATAATATATTTGAAAAAATCTAATAAAATTGCCAATTTTTGTGTGTACAATAAATGGTTATGGAGACAAATGTGCAGTTTCGGCAAAATTATGTTGCCAGCGTATGTTGGTTGTTTATTTATTTGAAGGGAACGCTTGCTGGAAAAAGCAATTGACGCGATTAAACATTTTCTTTCGTACATTTGGCCAAAGTCGATAAAATCCGAGAGAATAAACAATACTTAAAAGACACCGAATCACAGAGAAGTGATATTCGCTTGTGCAAATATTTCAATAATTATCTTCAACTATTTCAGTACGTTTGATAACTGACTAAATTGAGAAAATGAATCAATTCTGCATCCCTTACGACCTGCATCAAACTGCAGTCTGGTCTGAAACTCTCTGAATAGCAATAAACTCCACAGGACAAAACCCACAGCTTGTATGCAGCAAGTACTAACAAGCATATAACTTTCACTTGCTTGGAAAAGTGTACAAGTACCGCACTTTTCAAGACGATATCATTAGATACATACATCAGTGTGGTATAAGGCGTGTCCATTACTAGCAGACATGACCTAGTACCATATGGAAGTGACCTACCTGATATGCGAGTTATTTCTAAACGATGGAATTACTTGTGAACCAAAACAAATGTCCGGGGTGACCTGAAGTGTATAGTTAGGTTTAAAGTTAAAACTAAAGAAGAAAAATGAATGAGAAGAGTCAGTCAACACTTGATTATGCAAATGTGGATGATGATGGATAGACACGAATCAAATTCTATTGATCAATTCATTTGTTATATGGCTTATAAACGAATGACGTTCAACCCTTCTTCCGTAGTCAAGCTCCATTATTCTAAGAAAACACAGACTCGCACAGAAACATATCCCAGACGATTATTTCAAATGTAGATTAAAAAAGAAATGTGTATTTATTCTTACTTTTTCCTCAGTAAGATGTAATCTTCCTATGTACGTCACGAGTTCTATAGATTCTCCAGCTATTTGTTACCTTATGATCTTTATAGATATAGCTGTACCCTCGTACCTCCCTCTCGACCCACCAGTAGGAGATTGCGTTTAGGGGCTGCCAAGCATTTCTCCGTCCTCAGCCTAGACTTCCAGGACGTGAGGACGGGCGGCTGGCCAGCCGGGAAAGCGGGAGGGAAGGAAGGAGGGAAGGAGGGAGGGAGGGAAGGAGGGAAGGAGGGAGGGAACGTTCGTCAACAATATTAGTCCTGCCGGTAGTTTAGCCGTGTGGAGCCGTCCCCATCACTCTGCCGGTGTCTCGTTACTCTGCCGACACAGACACACACACGCACACACACGTCTCCTCCCTCACACGCTCGCTCCTGCCTCACGCGTGTGTCGCGTTGCCTCTCGCAACACAGTCGGTCTTCAAGGGTTGTGGGGTAACCACCGAGTTCAGCACATGCTCTCAACGCGATAGTTTATAATACATACACACACACATATATATATATATATATATATATATATATATATATATATATATATATATATATATATATATATATATATATATATATATATTCCGTCCTTGCCACAGGAAAATGAAACACGATAAGTTCCCAAGTGCACTTTCGTGCAATCATCACATCATTAGGGGAAATACAGGAAAGAAATATAACAGTTGATTATATATATATATATATATATATATATATATATATATATATATATATATATATATATATATATGAGAGAGGGGTGAATATCTGAGTCATGGAACGTATGACAGACGAGTGTTTGAGGAAGCTTTGTGGTAGTAATGATGCAAGATACTAGCGGGGAAAGATGTAATTCTGTTGGACGTATGGTCGGAACTACTGAAGGCGAGGAGGACTATTCCCTGGAATATGATGATGTGGTTATACATGTTAACTGAATGTGGCACACGTTTCCCATGTGAAGGTGGCTGTGTTTGCCGCTACTACCACAATCACCACCGTCTTCAACACCACCATAACTCCAACACCACCACCACCACAAACAACAAACAACAACAAGAATACTACCATTATCATCACTTCACAGCTGTCACCACTAATACCAACAGCTGCACCAGATGGATACTAGTTACCACCAGTGCAAGGCTGGTACCAACACCACCTCAGCTGTCACTACCACCACTTACGGAAGTCACCTATATAGGCACACACACACACACACACACACAGACACCAATGACACCACCAACCATGTCATTACCACAATCTCGTTGGAGCCAACTGGGTCACCACAACCACCATTATTACTACCAACAATACCATCACCATTAGCACCATCACCTCCCTAAGAGGCGCCAGACGCCATCACTATCACCAACACACACAATTTCCTCCACCACCAGAATGGTACATATGCCAGCAACACCATCAACACTGGCTTCGTTATGACCACCTTGAGTGTACCACTGTGCAGATACCAGCTGTGCACCAGGTACAAGCGCTTGTAACACCACTACTACCACCAGTTATACCAGTACACAAACATTGAAAGAAAAAACCGACCATTTTCTTTTCTCTATTTTTGCCGCGTTTTTGCTTCTGATTCGAAACCTGTCAGATGAAATTTTTTTTTTACTTAACTACAGATCAAACAGTAGTAGTAGTAGTAGTGGTGCTATTACTACCTACTACTACTACTACTTATAATAAGTATAAACACACACACACACACACACACACACACACACACACACACACACACATATACACACACATTACAAGTCGTACCAGCACCACCACTGCCACCACGAGCAGTAGCGACATCACCACCAGAATAAATCCAGTGGCAGCCCGCGAGTGTCAAGGGTGATGAAGACTTACAGCTCCGGAGGGAGCCCGGCCACCAGGCCGCCAGGGGCCGCGCAACCTGAGGGGGTTCTGGCCGAAGGGAAGGAGGAAAGAGGCAGAGCAAAGGACACGACGTATAAGACTTGGAACATTTCCTGAGAAATATATGTGGCAGGTCGCGAGGTACTGTGGAGACAGAGAGGAGAACAGGGTCGAGTAGAAAGAACGGCGAAGTAATGTACGTAGTGATGATCTGTGGGTAATAGTCAAGATGGAAGGTAGCGAGAAAATATATCAGAAAGTAAATAAATATGTTACGTGACTTGTAACATTATTACTAAGCTAGGAAAAATATATCCAAAATACGTTTATGAGAAATTATTCTTGTAGTGGAAGTTACAAGCGTCTAAATCCTTCACTAAAATCAAAGAGAATAAACATTTTGAAGCAAGAGGAAGATTAGGGAATTGAGGAAAACAGGATTGGAAGTTGAGGAGAAATAGTGACGAAGAGCATTCGCTGCAGCTCTTCCAGGATCTGAGTCCAGACAAGTCTATCTAGTCTCTATAAAAGGTTTTCATAAATACAGAGATTAGTTACTGATGATTTACGAGGTACAAGAATTCAAAACCCTCTTAGTGGTGTCTATAAATCTGATGGGAACTGGAACAATTGATAGAGGATATGATACTGTAAGTGTGCCACTCCTTTTTCTTTCACAGCAGACATCCAGGCTCACTGACCGAAGCCACTGTGGTAGTGGTATCTACGTCCTCTCGCTCCGCCTGGAGATGTTCCTCTTGTCATGCAAATGTAGCTCTCCCTGGGCAGGATATTCATGATATGTTCTATACCTCAACACCAAACTCGAGCAATAAGGACTGAACATTTCTCCTTGCTTGGCTGGTGTAAACAGCCCGTGGCTGGATCCTTGTTCCAGGAATCCACTACTCTACAGGCAAATGTCTCCAACGAAGATGTCAGCTGATGAATTTCTTCTCTTTACTACGAGGTTATCAAGAGTTTTCTGTTTCTAGTACATATATATATATATATATATATATATATATATATATATATATATATATATATATATATATATATATATATATATATATATATCATCCTTCCATTGGATTGGTCGGTAAACTGGGTACCTGGCCGAGGCTAGCTTATATAAACAGATAAAGAACGACTTCATTTGTTTACATCCAGTCCATAGCTGTTGTTCTCGTGCACCGATACCAAAGTCATCTTTCCATGGCCAAGCCCTAGCATTACTTCCCGTCATTTCCCTCTACTTTATATACCCTATTTCAGCCCAGTAAGGTCAATCACGTCGCCGCCTGTAAAGCCAACCTCTCAAATTAGCTCTGTCCTACGCACGCCCCTCACCCTCCTGCATGTTGAGTCCCTAATAACTCAAGGCTCTCACTCCATCCTTTCATCTCCTCCTCCTCGGTCCTCTCTTACCCCTTGCTTTCCTCCCTTCACTCCTGACAAATCCTCTAAATCAATCTCTTTCTTCACTTATCCTCTCCATACAGTCCAAACCTTTTCAGTACACCCTCAGTTCTCCCTGTCACACTCATCATACCACCACACCTCTCTCTCTTTCTCACACTATCATTCCTCACACGATCATCTCTATGCTTCTGTGCCCTAGCTATTGTTTACATCTGGATAGAAGGATTCTTACGTTTTATAGAAAATGTCGTTCTTCTGAACCGTCAGTTGCAACTTTACGACCCTTGAGCACAACGGTACGACCTTTGGGCACGACAGTACGATCCTTGAGCATGACCTAACCTTAAGTAAAGATGTTACGACCCCTGAGCACGACAGCACGATCCTTGAGCACGACCTATCCTTGAGTAAGATGGTACGACCCTCGGGTATGAACGACCTGGTGTGGGGCCGTCGTGCTCATGGGTCGTACTGTCGTGTTGGAGGGATTAAGCAAGATATGTTCGCCGTAGTATTGGTGTGGGTGATCAGCGGCATATTGGAAAATCCAAAGAAAAGTGACAGGAGTGAGAAAATAGATTTCACGTTTTTCCAAAAATTTAGAAATGTAAATTTTTTTTTGTTTTTTTTTTTCCCGGGAACAGAACATGGAACATGGAACACGGAACGGTAAATACTTCACATTTCAGATATCCCCTCGAACAACGACGTAAAATATATTTTGCACGAAACAAAAACATCATTTTTTACAACTGACAAAAAAAAAAATATATGTACGCTTGAGGGATGATAGTGCCAAAGACCTGCTCTACGTTCGGGGTTGAGGTTATAAGAGCGATCTGCCCATTGCCTCGCGGTGGGGAAGTGATCCTAACAGATTGTGTCAGATAGCTCCAACTTGTATACACTTCAGTATGCCTTTCGGTGTGGCCCTGACCTGACGAACTGACTGTCTGAAGATATTTTTTTTTATATATATTCTTGTCTGACGAGTCCCGCCTGGTCCCAGGGTGGGGTCAGGTCGGCCTACCTGGGCCCAGGATGGGGTCAGGTCGGCCTACCTGGTCCCAGGCTTGGGTCAGGTCGGCCTACCTGGTCCCAGGATGGGGTCAGGTCGGCCTACCTGGTCCCAGGATGGGGTCAGGTCGGCCTACCTGGTCCCAGGATGGGGTCAGGTCGGCCTACCTGGTCCCAGGATGGGGTCAGGTCGGCCTACCTGGTCCCAGGCTAGGGTCAGGTCGGCCTACCTGGTCCCAGGCTAGGGTCAGGTCGGCCGTAAGAGCCATTACTAGCTGAGGGTCTTATCTATCAACCCCTTTGAGCACGACGGTACGAGCCTTAACTACCCTTAAGGGTTCTATCCCCCCATCTCACTTACCAACCACCCTCCTACCCTAACTTTCACCTCCCCACGGCCCTTACCCACTCACCAACCACCCTCCTACTCTAACATCCACCTCCCCACAGCCTTTACCCACTCACCAACAACCCTCCTACCCTAACATCCACCTCCCAACAGCCCTTCACCTATCACTCTCCTACCCTAACATCCACCTCCCCACGGCCCTTACCCACTCACCAGCCACCCTCCTACCTTAACATTCACCTCCCCACGGCTCTTACCCACTCACCAACAACCCCCACCTCCCTCACTTTTTCCCCAAAGTTAGTTAACTTTTCGCTCCGAACTCTGATGATTAACTTTTGTATTAGTTTTTATCCCAACATTCTTCATACAACTTGACAGGCTCTCGGACAACCAAAAGTATAAATGAGAATAGTGTTCTTTGGAGATGAATGTCCTCACAGAAACTAACTTATCCCGAGACCTACGCCTTCAAGAAGAGAAAAAAAAAGTACCAAGTTGAAGTCTTCAGACGACTCGCTCTCCGTAGTTCCCAAAGCCCCCCTTGCTGGGAAATGCGAGGGGAGGGCGAGAGACATATGCGTAATAATGTAATTCCGATTATGATTTATAGATAATCTCTAGGTTTTTATAAGAAGGTAAACAGGAAGAAAATGTTTAAGAAACTTTATTTTTTTTTTTTTTGTATTTTTTTTTTCTTTCTTGAGGCTACGTTACCACACGCAGCGGTGCGACTCAGGGAGAAAGAAAAGGATGGAAGAGATGTGAGAGTAAAGTAGAATAATTTAAAGTAAAGTAATGCTGCTGTGTTCTTGAGGTGAATAGATTCTCGTTTGCTCTAAACACATGACAATTAATGTAGATGTTTTGTGAAGTGTACCGTCTTGACCGAACAGCCTAACACGAGATTACAAATCAAGAATTATGGTTGGTACACAAAGGATGAAATGTAGGGAAACCGACTTAAAGACGTCAGGTTGTTTACTCCTGACGAGAAAAAAAAAAGAAAAAATCTACGAATGATTAAAAAAAATATTATAAAGGGTCTTGCTGCCCGAGGCTGCGCTAACTTCAGTAGCAGAGATGTGTAGATTCCTTTGGAATGACAAGTTCTTCGACGAGACTGGCTGGACTCCCAGCGACAGCAATCCTAGCCAAAGGTGACTTTATTTTTACTCGTAATGTAACCTCTTGTAGGCGGGGCCCGGTGACACGATAGACAGACAGAGAGATAGATAGACCAGCAGGAATTTTGACCTGCAGCATCTAACATCTTGGAGTTGGGGGGGGGGGGGGGTAGGAGGGGGATAGTTCCCAGGACCAAGTTGACCCATGAGGGGTTTGGGGGCGTGTTGGGGGGGGGGTTATAGGTTACAGCAGACGCCCGCCCGCACGCCCGCCCGCCAGCCCTGCCCGACATCATCTACTTTATGAGACTTTTCCAATCATCTCGAAGAAACTCCAGCCCAGATCAGTCCTGCCCTCAGGGCGTCCCCGCCCCACTCCACCCCAGTGACTCCCTCCCATTCCTTCCCAGAGTCTTCCCCCATCCTCTGTTCTTTACGTTCCCAGCCCATGTCTGTTCCCCACTCCCCACCTCCCTATTGCCCATTCCCATAGTCACTATTCCCGCCGTCTTCTATTGCCTATTATTCTACTTATCTAGTTTTCTTTCTGGTTCATTTTTTTCCTATCTCGCCTTCACTATTCCCCCATATACTCCTCACCCTAACCGCTACCTCCTCCACCCTCACCATCATCTTCCTATCACCCTTACTAACTACTGTCGCCTTCCTCTCACTTCCTCCGCTCTCACTACATCCTCGTTTCCCCACACTTCCCAACACTCTCCCCACTGCTCTTACTACCCCTTCCCCACTCACTACCCTCCCCACTGCCATCACTACCCTCCCCACCACCAGTCATCAATCACTGACCCATCACCATGAACCATCCTACAGAGCACCCCACCTCCACCTCCTCCTCCTCCTACCCACACACTCTCTCTACCTTCCGTTATCACATCTTCTCCCCACGTCCCGTCTACATCGCGTTGTTGTCCCTCCTCTCCCCTCCCTCCCTTCCTTCCTTCCTTCCTTACGTCTTCGAACGGCGTCTCCTTCCCCTATCCATAACAATCCCTTTCATTTCTCTGGTTCTGGTTTTGTCCTGTCTTGTCTTCGGCCAATTATCAAGCCAAGTCTCGATCCAAACAACATCTTTTCCACTCTCTCTCTCTCTCTCTCTCTCTCTCTCTCTCTCTCTCTCTCTCTCTCTCTCTCTCTCTCTCTCTCTCTCTCTCTCTGTCGTGCCTGGCTCTCAGAAGAACACACTATCAGCGGAGACACTCACAACCACAGGCTCTTGCACTCATCCGAGGCACTCACCTTCACTAGAGCCATTCACCGTAACAGGAGGCACTAACCCTTGACCAGAGCCTCACTTCCACACGCACTCGGTGCCAGTAGAGGCAGGCACTCGCTGCCACCAAGTGTAGCCACCTTCACCAGAAACACACTCACTAGCTCTGGGTGCTGCACCTTCTTCATCTCCTCCAATCCTACTTCTTTTCTATTCCACATCTTTCACTCTTCTCCTGCTCCTTCCATTTTCTCCCCTACTCCCTCACTCTGCCCTACACCCCAACACACACACCCACTCTCCAACATAGAAGCCTTGTACAACCTAGTCATTAGAGACAAAGAGAACAACTGAAAAACAAATAGGTCAGAGCATCTTCACAGACAATGATCATGAGGCACAGATAATGCGACATAGACATGGCAATTTAACAGACAGTCAATACAGAGAAGAGAACCACCCCCCTCTCTCTCTCTCTCTCTGATAAAAGAGGATTCAACACGACGAAAAATAGAGTTCTAAACTAGTCAGAAAGAGTCTAAACACTTTCTAAAGACAGTCAAGTTTCCTTTTCTAATGGTTGGGTCACAAAGACCCGACTAATTGGTAAAGAAAACTTTATAATGAGCCGATAACTTTTCCTTCAGATTATTAAGGGAAATAGACAAATACCTTTTTTTTCTAAGTCCGTTTTTTTAAGGCCCTGATGATGATGACAGACTCACTGCAACCGCTGCATATGATCCGGCGGTCGGCACGACATCCCATGACCAGCAGTGAAATCACCACATGTGTATATTATCCATGTGTGTATATTATCCATATGTGTAAACTATACATACTCCTGTAACAGTACCTAAGGATATATTGGCGTAGATGTACACAAAGAGAAAATCTTAATGTCGTATTAAACGCACATTTAGATACACAACACACACACACACACACACACACACACACACACACACACACCAACCTCCACACCACCACCAGTCTAGCCCTTTCCTCCCCCACCTCCAACAGCAGTCGACAGGGCCTCCCGATAGAAGTTGGCTGCCAACTCTCCAGCACTTTCTGCGGTGCTCCATCATCCCTTGTCTGAAACTCAATCCTCTCCACCATCTCTTTTTATCCTCAACCAATTGGACAAGGGCGGAACCCATGAATGTTGATTGATTGAGGGAAGGTTTTTGAAACGTCACCAGAGGTAGCCATTGTTTCCTGATGTTCTCCAACGCCAGCCAAGCTATTCTCCCTCTTACGCCACCCTAAACCAGGGAGGAATATTAGGTTTCTCCTCCCTCGGCCGATGATGTCGATGGCGAAATATATATATATATATATATATTTTTGGGACAAATTCAGCGGGTCGAGTGCAATTACTTTTGAGTGAGTGAGTGACGAAGGCCGGGGATTAACAAGACTGAGAAGTGGCTTGTAGTCCATTTGTTTACCTTGGGAGTGACGTACATTTCTCTACACTTGAGCCAACCAGGTTAAATTATAGCACGTCGTTTAACACTAGGTATGCTGCCTGGGTGAGTAGATGTTCATAGAAGCAATCGTCAATGTATCCAGTCATCAATGGATGTTATAAGATCGAAATCCGATGGAAATCTTCTCATTATTGTGGTCTACGAAGGAAAATGGGACAAGCAAACAGCATTGGGACTCTTGTTTACATATGGAATCTCCTTGAGGTCTGACGTGAATGTGAACTTAGATTATAAAGGAAAATTGATGACAGTATGTTTAACTGTGACTCAACTTCTTGAAGGCAAAACCGATACCAAACGTTTTAGGCTGCTGCAATAGACTCAACTTCTTGAAGGCAAAACCGATATCAAACGTCTTATGCCGATGCAATAGACTCAACTTCTTAAAGGCAAAACCGATACCAAACGTCTTAGGCTGCTGCAATAGACTCAACTTCTTGAAGGCAAAACCGATACCAAACGTCTTATGCTGATGCAATAGACTCAACTTCTTATAGGCAAAACCGATACCAAACGTCTTATGCCGATGCAATACCGTTAGAATTTTACTATACGTTAGCAATATTGAGAGAGTCTGTCTCGTACATTTTTCCCCTCACGTTTATGGGATTTTATCAGTGACCGTCAATAGGATGTTTGAGAAGAAGGACTAGTGGACATATAACTCAGTATCCACGCGGAAAAGAAAAAATATGAATACACAGTAATCAGCGCTTGTGACCAAACGGTTGATCACCTACGCAAAAATTCTCCTTACAATATTCTCTGATGAATTCAAATTTACACTCCTTAACCCAAGATTTGCTCAGTCTAGAAATTGTCAATGTTGGTTACACTAAGCCACACTACCAACACAAATTATAAAGCCGTCGCTTCTTAGAAGATGAGGATGTTGTGGAGATGCCACAATTACTACTCCTTTTCTTAGGCCTGATAGTCTATATCTACAGAAGCCTCATCTTACACTGTCAGGGGCACCACTCCCGTAACAAGGTGGCGCCTTCATCCACTTCTCTTAGTCTAAGTGGAATCTAAATTCTTCCTGCTATCACCTCTCTTCCACCATTCCCTTCCACCTGTCGTAGCGTTTCGCTTTTCTCTCTTCTTTTTTCGTATGTTTTTTTTGTAGTTGTTTGCGTGTCCAAACCACTAAGGCTGGACCTACTGTATATGACTGACCGCTGCTTCCCATAGTTTCTGCGTGAAGACCAGCAACACGAGGATTAAACGTTATGATACATATTCTCTCATCCTTCTCTCGTCTTTCAATCCTCCTATAACGCTTTTACAATCAGTAATTGGACCTACAAACACCTTAGGATATACAAAACACCTCAGGAGATACGATCAAACTCCTTTGATATTGTTTACAAAATTTTTCCTTACTATTTCAATCAAAAAAAGTTTGCTCGGGTATCCATTTGACCACGACAAGTCGCCTAAAGAAAAACGAAATTACTATACGACTCACACTGAGATCATAAGTTGTAATCAGACTGCATACGTGAATGATCAACCTGTTGAGAATTACTCACATAATCAATACGCTCAAAATATGTTCTTATCCCTGACATTCTCATCCATTCACCTCTCTACATCCATTCCGAGTAAACATCCATCAACAAGGACGGAGGGCACGTGTTCATATTTCATTTCTCGCGGGAAATTATTTCCTTCCCCAGTAATTTCGCAGTTAATGGAGGGCAATACGAGGAGGAGGAGGAGGAGGAGGAGAGGGAGAGGAAGAGGAGGAGGAGGCCGGAGTGTCGGCAGGTAATCACTTGATGGAGAGGGTCGTGTTTACCAGGCCAGCTCACATACCGGCTGACTTTTTCCCAGAAACCCGACACCTCAACACTCTAGTGCGCGCCAAATGTTAGCAGTCACGACTCCAGAAAACACTGGTGGTGTATTGTGTTGCCGGGAGGCGCAGTTCGGCTTTACCCGAGTGCTGTCACCCGAGCTGTTCATCACGTTCGTTATATATACATATATGGACGACTTGACTCGTGGTCCAGCGTGTAATAGATGGAATAACCCCAAAGTAATTACGATACTCCAACTTGGGAGCAGAATTAGATGCCTCTGTTCATGTGCGTAACTAAAGGAATTTCTTCTTTCATTTTAATCTCAACATCTGCAGTGTAGGGTTCTTGAAGAAACTGTGCTTCTTTCCGTCCAATGACAACCATACAGCTTTCCTAACGGTAACTTCTCGTTTTATATTATATATATATATATATATATATATATATATATATATATATATATATATATATATATATATAGTTTGCTTTGAAATACCAAGTTAGCTTCATGGTACACTCAACAAGAATAGTCACCCCCCAAATACTACTAACCTCGTTAATATCAATGATAAAAATCGTAACATTGTATAAATCATACGATACAAGAGACAGCGCGAATTCCTTTCATTGGAGAACATCTAGACATCCTCAGTACCTGCTGGCCCTACCATTATGTGGTAACGGTGGATTCGAAAGTCTACGGAGACACACACCCGTGTTTCAGTTACTGAGATCTTCCCTTTCCACGAGGCGCCGCACCCCTCACCTTTGTGTGTTCATTCACGAGAGAGAGAGAGAGAGAGAGAGAGAGAGAGAGAGAGAGAGAGAGAGAGAGAGAGAGAGAGAGAGAGAGAGAGAGAGAGAGAGAGAGAGAGAGAGAGAGAGTCTCAACTTTCCTAGCCCCAGGGTTACTACTACTCGACCACAAGTGGAGCGGCATCACTCATATATAGGACTGCCAAGACGTCAGGACAAGACACACTCTCATGTACGAGTTGTGGAGCCATTAGTGTAATGCCAGAGAGAGAGAGAGAGAGAGAGAGAGAGAGAGAGAGAGAGAGAGAGAGAGAGAGAGAGAGAGAGAGAGAGAGACCACAAACCTGGGCATGTACCACAAGAAGAAAATATACGAATCATTTTCGTTATTGATGTAGTCGATTCCTGTGAACAGAAGGAAGGCAAGGGTGATCAAGTGGTTTAGGACAACCATTATCGAACTCTCAAGGTATAGAAGTAAATACCTACAAAAGCACAGCTTCTTGAATTAGGATTGTGTGGAAAACGTAGGAATTTATGTTATGAATATGGGAAGAGAGATATTAAGAATACGTGAAGTAGACTTAATAAGGTCCTCCATCTCTCCTTACAGTTTCCACCGATGATTCAGTCCTGGAAACCAATCCAACCACCTTTGTCTCTTCTCACAGTGAGCCAGGAGCGTTGTTCCTCCAGACACAAACTGCCCAGCATGATTAAATCTCAGGCATTCCTTCGCTCTTACCAGGCGTAATTACACTAACAGATCTCTCTGATGCATACTAATCAATAGGTAAAATTATCATCTCTCAGGAATGCCCAAGACGTACGTCTTCAACTCTTGTGTTTTCTCCATCGTCATCAAAATCTTCGGTGGACGTGCTGGAGTCCAGTGGGATATATCCAAGTTGGAGGACGAGAACGAGAAAGCACCGGAGTTAAATGTTGGTTCCTTTTCGTGGCAGCAGTGATTGAGGATGATCCGTAGCATAATGGGCGTTGAATAAAAGACCTTTAAAATACACCACAAAGAAAAGATTAGATCCTCACTGAACCAGATAAGAAAAAGAGGTACGAATCTTTTTTTTTTTCTTTTACCGACTCAATGATGCAAAAATTCCTTAATACTTTACAGATGCCTAATTCACGTTGAAGAGGTCTCTCTGTGGCGGGAAGGGGGCGCAGTGAGTTAGAATTAACGAGGGTGGCCAAGTTCTCTTCTTCCAAGACCGACAGAAAGTCTGTCCCAAAGAACCTCATTAATTGACTTTGGACTCAGGTGGAAGAAACTTTTTTAATTATGCCGGAATTGCGTGATCCAACTCGTACCAATGTCCTATTCACTTGGAAAAGATTTTAGGGTTACCATTTTTTTCTCTCCCTCTCTCTTGCCTTGCTCCCTCCCTCCCCCCCCCCCCTCTCTCTCTCTCTCTCTCTCTCTCTCTCTCTCTCTCTCTCTCTCTCTCTGGTCTGATCGAGCGACTGCTTCCCCCTCCGGAGACGCAATGCAGATTTGTTAAAAGTTTGTCCACAGCCTTTTGAGGTGGAGAATCTTTGTTCAAAGTTCATATCTGCGGCTAGAGATTTTCCTTAGTGGGGTCCGGCCGGCCGGGTTGCAGCTGGGTGTGGGGAAGAGGGAGGGAGGGAGGTGACAAAGTTGAAACTTGGATAGGTAGGGAGAAGGATGATAAAGGGAGACACGATGAGGGAGCGTGTCATCAGACAATGGGGGAGGTTATGGTAGTATATGAACACTGCATTGGATCACAGGGGAAACACAGGCACTCAAAAAGGCTTATGAAAGAATCAAGACAATGAATACGATCTAATATCTTTTATTCTACTGGTAAGATCATCTGCTCGACAATCGCAACGTGGTGAGGAGAGTAGAGAGTTTACCAGGGAGGGTTAGTCTGTGTGGCGGTGGGGGGCGGTGTGATGTGTGTGTGTGTGTGTGTGTGTGTGTGTGTGTGTGTGTGTGTGTGTGTGTGTGTGTGTGTTGGGGGATGGGGGGGGTATCCTCACACTTTCTCAGCGGCCCATAAACCCGGTCATAAACTGTCATAAAGTTCTTGACCTGAGAGGATTAATGGTGTAGCGTACAAACTTCATCACCCGCTCCACCGTTATGTGCATGTCCGGAAAACTGGCTCGATAAGGACGAACAACAGCGCCGGGAGACCAGGCCTGTACAGACCATGCCAGACCTGACTGGCACCAGACCATCACACGAGGTTACACAGAGGGGGAAAGCGGACCAGCGTTCAACATTGCCAGCAACCACTCCAACTGGCGGGGCAAGTCTTGAGTATCAACACTAAGACCAGCCCTGGTAATCATCTCCAACAAAGACAGGAAAGCCACCTTTGACCACTAAAAAAGTAACGACAAGTTTCTGTCTCCACCGACGCTAACACCAACACTAACCAACGACTTCAGCGAAAAGCATAGCCAGCTTTTAGTGACTCATAGTTCGCCCAACATCAAAGCAGAAGGCTAAGCTCTACTTACCAACAACACCACCAATAACAACATAGAACCATACCAGCCTCGACCACTGACAACAACAACTTTGGCCACTGCCACCACCCAGGACAACAAGACGACTCACATGAGCCACCATTACCAACAAATACAACAAGGAAGTACAACCTCGACCAACAACAGAGACGATAAGGCTCTTGCCACAGGCAACACCAACACAGCAGCTGAGGCCGTCGCCCGTAGCCACACAACTTTAAATACATTATATTCTGATCACAGTTTGCTATACACTCGCTGGCCAACTACTTGTTTTCTCTCATCACACACAATGTGCGTTACCTTCATCAATGCCACTCACGATGTGTGTCTGACGACCAGTCTATTACCAGGATGACGAGAGTGGCAAGAGTTCGCGGCCAGCCAGAGTGCTCAAGACACTCCTCCGTTGACCATCTAGATACAGAACCTCCCCAGATGTGGTGGCTCTTCCCCCACTCACTGTCAAGCTTTGGAACTCGTTACAGTCTCATTCTTTTGCTAATCCTATCGTCTCTTTCATAGCATGGCATTAGCGAGGACCTTCGTCCATGATTGTGAGAGACATAGCAAAAGAAACTGTTTATGCGCATCTGTGTTTGTGTGTGTGTGTTCAGTAGCACATTAGCATCATCATACCCGATTAAAAAGCTTAGCTTTACTGTTAATTGTCAGAACAATTAACCTGACTATGAAACTCTGAAAAAACTGAAGTGATTCATAAAGCAATTATCTTGCTTCAACTCGTATCATTCTGTTGAATAAACTTGTATATTCAGCTTCTTATTAATTGGAAACCATTTCAGGCTCTGACTTTTCTATCTACACAAATACAAAAAAATGAATATACAAATACACACACACACACACACACACACACACACACACATTATTATATATATATATATATATATATATATATATATATATATATATATATATATATATATATATATTTATTTATATATATATATATATATATATATATATATATATATATATATATATATATATATATATATATATACACACACACACAAAGATGAAGGAGAGAGAGAGAGAGAGAGAGAGAGAGAGAGAGAGAGAGAGAGAGAGAGAGAGAGAGAGATTTACTTGACATGGGCAAGGAAAAGACAAGACCAAACACCCCAGTCTTTATGTTTCCAGCGTCTTGTGTTGTGGTGGTGCAGGCTCGGGAGGGAGGGGGGGTTTGGCCTGGGCATCCGGAGCTACCAGACGACCTGGTAAGCCCTGGCGCAGCAGCTGATGACCTTCCCATAACGTCCCTGGAGGTGCCGGGGGTGACTCTCTGCGGGGTGTCGGGTGGCGGGGGATAAAGTGGCCGCAACTGCCGTCCACTAATGGCCTCTCAAACACCTCCCGCAGCGCTGGCCAGGGGCTGCCCGCCCGCCGACCCACCCATCAACAACAATTACTCCCAGACGAGTAAATAGTCGAGCTGGGGGTCGAACCTTTTGCTGAACCTCTTGCTCTTCCTCCTATTCCACCTCTCCTTTTTTTTCCATCTCCTCCTCCATTTCTTCCTTCTCCTCATCCTCCTCCTTTTCTTCCTTCTCCTCATCCTCTTCTTCCTCCTCCTTCCCCTCTTCTTCCTTCTCCTCCTCCTCCCTTTCTTCTCCTCCTCCTCCTCCTCTTCTGCTTTTCTTCCTTCTCCCCCTACTCCTCTTCCTCTTCCTCCTCCTCCTCCTCCTCCTCCTCCTCCTCCTCCTCCTCCTCCTCTTCTGCTTTTCTTCCTTCTCCCCCTACTCCTCTTCTTCTTCCTCCTCCTCCTCCTCCTGATCTATGGCGCCTTAAGCCTCTGCTTGACTGATGACCCACTCGGCTGATCGATGGTTCTCTTTCAGCTGCTCGCTGGGGTGAGGTTCGAAGCATCACAGTGGCTTATACAGTCGAGTAATGACTCGAGGAAGGGTGAGCTCCCTCGCTGACCTCAACGGAACAGTCTCGAAGCCCGGGTTAAATGGGTGGAAAATGTTTCGCGGTTCTTCTCTTCCTCTTTAACTCATTGAGTACAGAGATTCGAACCTTGGGTACAACAGCTGTACGGCTCTTCGCTATGACAGTACGACCCTTGTGTGTCTGAGTGTGTGTGTGTGTGTGTGTGTGTGTGTGTGTGTGTGTGTGTGACGACCGATGCTTTTGACCTGAAAGGGTAAGGTCAAAGGTCAAGCCATCATACACACGAGTCAAAATGTCGTGCTCGAGAGGTCAAAGGTTAAACGAGCATATTATTCGACAACTGACATCTGTCATTTCCATTAGATGAGCTGACAGCAATAGAAAATGTGCTGCATGTTGTTGACGAAGCTATAATGAGGGCCAACATTATACTTTGGTACTAACTCGAGAGAAAACGGGAAAACTGTGTGATACCAATGTAGCGTTTGAAACTATACACATTCCCCATCATCCTACCATTACGATCACCGGGATGTACATGTTTTATATCGTATATAAGACATTCCCCAGGTGGCTTTATAAATTAACTAGTTTTGGGGCATTAATTACAGGCTATCAATGTGATCCCTCTTGATCTCGTAGCTCTTTTACCTACGAGGCCAAATACAGGAACATATCAACAGTACTTAATTGAAATACTCCAAGCTGGGGCTCGTAAACCCTACAAAAGAGCTCCACATAGACGTGTATATGTGCGTATATACATGTGAAACATGTCGATCTGAGCGATCACAGCTGAAAGGTGTTCCGTGAAATTATCATGTCGTCTGGAGTGCACCTGACGAACCAACCAATCAAAACCAACCAACCAGAACCAACCAACTGATCAGCCAATCGAAACCAACCAACGGATCAGCCGATCAAAACCAACCAAAGGATCAGCCGATCAAAACTAACCAACGGATCAGCCAATCAAAACCAACCAACTCATCAGCCGATCAAAACCAACCAACGGATCAGCCAATCAAAACCAACCAACTGATCAGCCAATCGAAACCAACCAACGGATCAGCCAATCAAAACCAACCAACTCATCAGCCAATCAAAACCAACCAACGGATCAGCCAATCAAAACCAACCAACTGATCAGCCAATCGAAACCAACCAACGGATCAGCCAATCAAAACCAACCAACGGATCAGCCAATCAAAACCAACCAACGGATCAGCCAATCAAAACCAACCAATTGATCAGCCTACCAAACAACCAATCGAGTGCAGACGTCAGTGTATATAATATGTCCTAAGGACTTTGAATGAACCAGTAGTTAATTAAAGCTACATAGTCTGGATTTTAAGCCAGGCTTTCATAAAAGTGTATGATCATCATCATATGCAAATGCAGTTCTTTTAGGAAAATTCTACAAAATTTATGTAGATATTGCTTTATACCGCGTAATTTATTTTCAATAGACGTATTATAATATGTCTATTGAAAATAAATTACGCGGTATAAAAAATCTACATCAATTTTGCAATTTTTTCCCTAAAAGAACTGCATTTGTTATTTATCCAATATGATATACCGCTATTGAACTAACAATCCATGGTTTACGGAATGGAATTTCTGATAGCTTCAAGATTTACTTATTTGATAAATTGAATACTACTAAACCTTTTGAAAAGTTTTTGAAAAAAAAAGTTTATAATTCGCCTCCGGACATACTAATTTTAAACAAACTTTTCAAACAATAAGAGATTAATTAAAGTTTCCCAATGATCGATGAGAGAAGTCTTGGCCAGCGAATTTTTGAAACCGTCCAAGTTAATATGAAAATAAGATACGAGAACCTAATTTGATGAAATCATATATATATATATATATATATATATATATATATATATATATATATATATATATATATATATATATATATACATATATATATATATATATACATATATATATATTCCGCTGAAATGAAAATGCGCAGTACAAAGATATTTGAAAAACAACTAAAACGCTGGTAATATATCTGTTTGATATCAGATGATCCACACTGATAAACCATTTTATAACAATTATCATCACACTTTTATGTCAACTCACCCAGAACAAAAGCCATATTTTTCTATATAAACAAAAAGAAAATACTCGCAACACGTGTAACACATTTAGCAGATGCGTTCTTATCAAACGCTGCTCTGCTCCTGTGAGAGCAGAGTCTCGCTTGCTACCCCCCGACCATGTACATCACACATGTTCGAACCTTGGGTAAAAAGATGAATATTCTCTGTTCAACCGATACTGACAAATCCCCACGTCCGCCGAGGTGTCAAGTGTTTTTTGTGTTCATTTAGCTAACAGGGGAATGATTAATATTGATCAATTCCGGATTCCCAGTTGAACAGCCAATCGCGTTCATAATGAGGATGGATGAATGGGTTCGACCCTCGGTTCATTTACCGTGAGCCGGCGAGCGGGTGAGTCAGTTAGCTCATATCCTCTGCCAGGGTTGTTCATAATTCGGGTTTTTGAATGGAAGGCGTCGAAAAAAAAAAACCTGTTCTAATCGACTTTGGATCACGAAAGATCATGTTTTATGAACAAATGTAACTGCTATACTAATGGTTTGCGATCTCTTAAACCCTCTGATCACACCGATATGACTGGTCCTTGGGAATGATGACCTGACCTTTGACCCGTGGCTTAAAGAATCAGGTTAAAGGTCACGTCATCATATCGTGTTCAAAAATCTTGCCACCGTGGTCAGGAGGTGACCTTTGTGTTCACCGTTCATACCGTCGTGTTCAGAACTTGTATCGTCGGGGTTACGAGTCGTTATAGACTGTTTTAGGGTGTGTACCGTCTTGTTGAAGGGTTGTACCGTCGTGCTCAAGGATTGTACCATCGTGAGAAAGGGTCGTACCGTCGTGGCCCGAGACTGCATGTATTGGAAAACGATTTATCTATTCATTTATATGTGATATGCGTATTTGCAGTCACTTTTTAATACTGTCTGAGTACTTGATGTCCCTTCCAGTTAATCAACAGAGAGAACAGACAATATTTTCACCATGATTTACCCCTGCTGGAAGAACATCAGAAATGACCACTTCAGATGGTCTGTATCTTAGAGGATTACAGAATGAGAAACCTTCCCTTGAACTCCTCCTCCCCAAAACCTACTCTGATATCTCTCAGGTTCATGGACTTGTATGCCTTAATTCCTAAGCAGTTGAATGTATTTGCTAACCAACTCTACCGCAGTTACTGCCTTGGAAGTTTTTTTTGATCCGTCTTGTTTGCATATCATCAGCTGAAATGTTGAAACAAAAAAAAAGTTTTTGTTCTATCTGCGATTCCGTCTCTCTTGTGTTATCTTTACACACAAGATTTTTGTAAGCTGATTTTTTGGTGTTGTTGCCTCTAGGATGAACATTGGGTCAAGACAGCCTTTATTACTGGGTTTTTTCATTTAAAAAAAAAAAAAAAAAAAAAAAAAGAAAAAAAAAATTTTTTTTTAAAAAACCCCCCAAAAATTTAAAAAAATCCCCTTTTTTAAAGGGGGAAAAAAAATTTTTTGGGGTTAAAAAACGGTTTTTTTTCCCCCCCCCAAAAATTCCTTTAAAAAAAAAAACCCCCCTTTTTTTTTTTTTTTAAAAGGAAATTTTAAAAAAAGGGGGGGTTTTTTTTCCAAAAAAAATTTTATTTTTTAAAAAGGGTTTTTTTTGGGGTTTTTTCCCCCAAAAAAAACCCCCAAAAAAAAAAGTTTAAAAAAAAATTTTTTTTTTTTGGGGGGGGTTTTTGTTTGGGGGTTTTTTTTTTTGGGGGGGGGGGTTTTTTTTAAAAATTTTTGGGCCCCTTTTTTTTTTTTTTAAAAAAAAAAAACCCCCCCCCTCCATGGAAAAAGAAATTTTAAAACCCCCCTGGAAAAAATTTTTTTTTTTTTTCCCCAAAAAAAAAGGGGGGAACCCCCCTTTTTAAAAAAATTTTTTTCCCCCCTTTTTTTCCCCCCCTTTTTGCCGGGCCCCCCTTTTTTTTTTTTAAAAATTTTTTTCCGGTTTTTTGGGTTTCCCCCCCCTTTTTTTCCCCCCCCCTTTTCCCTTAAAAAGGGAAAAACCCCCCGGGGTTTTTTAATAAAATTTTTAAAAAAATTTTTTAAAATTTTTTTTAAAAAATTTTTTTTTTTTAAAAAAAAAGGGAAAAAAAACCCCTTTTTTTAAATTAACCCCAAAACCCCTTTAAAAAAACCTTTTTTTTTCCCCCTTTTTAAAAAAAAAACCCCCCCCCCTTTTTTTTTAAAAAAAAAATTTTTCCCCCCCTTTTTTTTTACCTTTTTTTTCCCAAAAAGGAAAAAAAACCCCAAAATTTTAATTTTTTTTTTGGGCCCTTTTTAAAAACCAGGTTTTTTTTCCCAAAAAAATTTTTTTTCCCTTTTGGGGCCCAAAAAAGGGAAAAACCCCTTTTTTTGAGTGACGATCTTTCCACTTGTGTTGCCACTGTGAATATTTGAGTGACGAGCTTTCCACTTGTGTTGCCACTGTGAATATGCGAGTCACTAGCCTCCCACTTGCGCTGCCACTGTGATTTTGTGTCACGAGCCTCCCACTTGTGCTGCCACTGTGAATATGCCGAGTAACAAGCCTGCCACTTGTGTTGCCACTGTGAATAAGCGAGTCATAAGCCTCCCACTTGTGCTACCACTGTAAATCACGAGTCTCCCACTTGTGCTACCACTGTGAATCACGAATCTCCCACTTGTGCTGCCACTGTGAATGACGAACCTCCCACTTGTGCTACCACTGTGAATATGCCGAGTAACAAGCCTGCCACTTGTGTTGCCACTGTGAATAAGCGAGTCATAAGCCTCCCACTTGTGCTACCACTGTGAATCATGAGTCTCCCACTTGTGCTGCCACTGTGAATATAAGAGTCACGAGCCTCCCACTTGTGCTACCACTGTGAATATGCCGAGTAACAAGCCTGCCACTTGTGTTGCCACTGTGAATAAGCGAGTCATAAGCCTCCCACTTGTGCTACCACTGTGAATATGCCGAGTAACAAGCCTGCCACTTGTGTTGCCACTGTGAATAAGCGAGTCATAAGCCTCCCACTTGTGCTACCACTGTAAATCACGAATCTCCCACTTGTGCTGCCACTGTGAATGACGAACCTCCCACTTGTGCTGCCACTGTGAATCACGAATCTCCCACTTGTGCTGCCACCGTGAATCACGAATCTCCCACTTGTGCTGCCACTGTGAATCACGAATCTCCCACTTGTGCTACCACTGTGAATCACGAATCTCCCACTTGTGCTGCCACTGTGAATGACGAACCTCCCACTTGTGCTGCCACTGTGAATGACGAACCTCCCACTTGTGCTGCCACTGTGAATCATGAACCTCCTCCCACTTGTGCTACCACTGTAATTATGAGAGTCACGAGCCTCCCACTTGTGCTACCACTCTAAATACGAGAATGACGTGTCTTGTTCACGGAAGATAAGCTTGTCTAGCAATTCAAATTTGTTGTTATATAGTTTTTTAAACGCTATTCCAAAGAATTGGTTCAACAGGCACGATGAATAATGAAAAAAAAAGAAAGAAAAAACACGTCACATATATAAACTCAATCTTTTCCCTCGTGTTGGTAACGATTTATTATATGTGTGTCATATTCTCTCTCTCTCTCTCTCTCTCTCTCTCTCTCTCTCTCTCTCTCTCTCTCTCTCTCTCTCTCTCTCTCTCTCTCTCTCTCTCTTTCTCTCCCTCTCTCTCTCTCTCCCTCTCTCTCCCTCTCTCTCTCTCTCTCTCTCTCTCTCTCTCTCTCTCTCTCTCTCTCTCTATCATTTCCGTGCCAGTGTGTGTATCTCTTCACACAGCACACCCGACTAATGCCTTTTTGATTAGATCAATATATCAAGCGATGGAGCGGTGTGGTGCGGTGCACGAAAAAAAAAAAGAAAAAAAAAAAAGATCCGTTCATAACCATTGGCCAGAATTTCTGGCCATTTCCGGCATCATGCAATGGCCAGAAATTTTTTTTTTTTCTTTTTCCGGCCATATATCTTTGCTAGGCGTGTTCCCCGCATCAAGTAATTGGCGTGGTTACAGAGCTTGCCGGGGAGGGGGTTAAGGGGGGGGGGGGGTTAAGGGGGGGTCCTAAGGGGGGGGGGGGGCGGTGTTGATATTTATGGCCTTGTGCCAAACGAGGGCGAACAGCCATGCCACCAACAAGCGACATGTGGCCATTATTGGCTACGTTCTGTTGTCTGTTTCCTCCTCTCTCCCTCCCTCACCAACCCAACCCACCCAGGTCATCTGTTGCTCTCACGCTGCTTCATTACACCGCTTTTTTTCTCTCTCTGCTGCCTCTCTCTCTCTCTCTCTCTCTCTCTCTCTCTCTCTCTCTCTCTCTCTCTCTCTCTCTCTCTCTCTCTCTCTCTCCCTGCTGTGCCCTGTCCTTCGTGAAAACAGGACATAACCTTTTTTCCATTGTGTTCTCTCTCTCTCTCTCTCTCTCAACTACAGGGAAATGAAACACGTTAAGTTCCCAAGTGCATTTTCGTGTACTGGTCAGGAAACGTGAGAAATGCTACAATCATGTTATATGATTCTTACTTTGTATAAAAAAAAAAATGTACGCTTTATAAAAATGTATGCTTTATAAAAATGTATACTTTATAGAAATATATGCTTATGCTTTATAAAAATGTATGCTTTATAAAAAAAGAAAATGTATGTATTGTATCCAAAGCCAACCAAGACTGCAAGGCGATTTCAAGAACATCAAATGCTTTTTGTAGAGAAGACGCTATGACCAGTCTAGATAACTGCTTTATCTTACTGAATTGAACGATAAATAGCGAGATAGATAGCCACAAAAACCCAAACCCTTCAAATAAAGATACAGGGCGCACATCTAAGACACGAGTTTGAGAAAAGATAAACATTACAAAACTAGATATAGATACAGCTATGGCTATAAACATTATAAAACTAAATATAGATACAGCTAAGGCTATAAGCATTACAAAAAGTAGATATAGATACAGCTATGGCTATAAACATTACAAAACTAGATATAGATACAGATATAATCATCTTTCTCAGCAATATATACCTCACTTCTGGTGAACCTCTGAAGAATACAAAAAACAGAAACAAAAAAATTCTCGAACACTTTGTTTTGTGTTGAGAACAAAATTGGCGTTGTCTCGGACCACAGAATATCCAAGAAAGGTCATAGTAACCAGTGCTAGAGGGTGAAGAATTATTCACAGACGTGGCGACAGAGACAGACCGAACTGTCGGTAAACTGATATACGAAACGAACAATCCAACCTCTTTATACAACGCTGGAGTTGACCACTAAAACGACGCGGTTGGATCATTCAGAGAACTCTAACCTCTCTCGCTGTGGATGATAGCGCATCTTCCACATTCACATTCAAAGGCAGATAGACTTATATAGAGAGATCTTGAATCAGATCGTAAGAATAGATGGAAGACAATTTGATAGATTAATCGTAATTTCCTTTTTGAGGGAGGGAAAAAGTGTTCCCATATGAATTTCCAATCATGGGATATGATGGTACATCTGGGAACAGGTGAGTTATATACGGGTCATACTGCTTGGTCAATAAACATTCATGAACTACAAATTTTCAGCTTTCATACTTGGCATCACTGCAAGTCTTTCACACCTTGGCAACAGTGTGACTCTAACACCTTAGCAACCCTGCAAGACTGAGAAACCTTGACCACCACTGCAAGTCGTTGACACCTTGACAACACTGCGAGACTCGCATCGTAACAAGTGTTGCCAATGACTCTACTCCGTGTACCTCACCGTTACAACCAACAGATACAAAAACACAACTACTGCTTATATTAACAACAGTGCATTAATACCCCGGGAGCCATCCATGTAACCAGTGAACACCATCCATACATTAGATCTTGTCTCTGAAACTACCAGCGTATCTTTTTTATCTCAGCTTATCAGTGAAGTCAACAACTTGTATACAAAGTCTTCATCTCCTCCTGACACACAGTTGTGACTGATGTACCCTCGTCAGAGACCTGTGTGGAGTGCTTGTAGTCCAGACTGGCTAGCTGGACTTGGAGCGCCTTGTTTACCTTTCGTCATTAACATAATTAAGTAATTAAAGTGCAGAAACGGGAGCCAACCATCTCCCCCGTCCTTCCGTTAGTGTGTGTGTGTGTGTGTGTGTGTGTGTGTGTGTGTGTGTGTGTGTGTGTGTGTGTGTGTGTTCTGTGCACGTGTGGGCATGATGTATCGGTGCGTGTGTATGTGCCAATGTAAACATGATATATTCATATGTATATGTGTGCACGTATGAGCACAATATAACCATACGTATGTGTGTGTGTGTGTGTGTGTGTGTGTGTGTGTGTGTGTGTGTGTGTAGGACAAACTGTGTCGGCTGGGTTTCATCTGCCTAATTAAAGACATGATTGATAGTGGACTGTTATCACCCTAATGACCCCCCACCCCCTCATTCTAATCCTCCTCCTCCTCCTCATCTTCTTCTACCCTCCTCACTACCTCTACCACCTCCCCCTCCTCCTCCCTCACCCCCTTTCCATACCCCTCTATTCCATCTTCCCTCCTCGAACCATTCCGTCTCCCATCCTTTCCACTTCTCTCATCTCCCCAGCCACTTTTCCTCCCTCTCTCTCTTCCATCCCGTGTCTGCATCACCTCACCGCCTCCTTGTCTTCTATCATCCATCACTCTCACTTCACTTCTCCCAATCCTTTCTCTCCCAAGGTCTCACCACTCTCACCTGGTCATGCATCACTACTCTCACCTCTCTCTCTCTCTCTCTCTCTCTCTCTCTCTCTCTCTCTCTCTCTCTCTCTCTCTCTCTCTCTCTACACTCAGTAATGTGCGCGAACATCTGACTCAGCCCCCCCCCCCCCACACACACACACACACACACACACACACACACAAACACAAAACCCAGTGGCTCCCTCCTTCAAACCACAGCACTCAAATATGTGTGAACACATGTTATATAAAGACTAACATCAACCAAGTTCAATACTATGGCTCCGAGTGTGTATGTGACCCTACGTTGAAAGTTCCTATCTATCAATACACGTAAATTAGTTTTAACAGATGTCAACATTACCACACTGATGTGTATTTGTTTCTCCGATTTTGTGACTGTTTATGAAATATAAAAAAAGTTTTCCCCCAACGTAGTAGCAAAAGTTTGACACTTTCTGCCCCTCTCTGGAGAAATTGTCATTTTACAAATATAGTTTTAACAGTTATTATGGTAGAACACCCGTTTTCTCCTTGTTAATAGAGGCGTCTTTTAAAATTAGATTGAGGAAATCGATTCACGTCTCATTTCCCTTCATCTTAATGCGTTTGTTGATAGAGACAAGATGCTCTAACGTGTCAAATTAAACTCTATCTACGCCAAGAAATTTACCTCTGGCGATAAAAGCTAAAATCTTATTAATAATACAAAGAACAACAGATCATGTCATAGTCTTATCTCACGAACGGACTTTCCCCAAACTCCTCTCTCTTTTTTTTTTAATCGTACACATCTCTTCTTAAGAACGCCATCTGTTTTTTTTTTTTATACAGTATTCTACCTTACTGTGGAGAGAGAGATAAAGGCTCCTAATCCTCTTTCTCTTCGTGTGGATCTAGCTAGTCAAAGACCCTGCCATCTTTTGACCGACCAAGAGAGACTCTTGTGTGATCTCTCTCCTCCACACTTATGATGTTCGCCACAGCCGTACTACTAACACTACAGAGGAAATACGACAGAGCTGTACACTTCAAATGTGCTCAAGGCCTTTCATATCAACAAGCACACTTCGGAAATTTTCTTTCACTTCCTTTTCTTTCACTTCTATCACTCACTCTTCCCTTTCTTTCATCATTATCAAGCACACCATCCTCTTATTTTCACGTAGCACACTTTCATTTCATTCATTTCCATCAGGCACGTGTATCTTCCTTTCATTATTTTTTTCCCCTAAGGATCTCTACCATTTCTTTCATTTCTATCATCTACAAGGCAATCTTTCTTATATTCCTAAATGTCTTAGGTCACTTCAGGTCCCCCTGGCTTCACACGATGTTCACTGTCCATAAACCTCGTCTCCTACGCTGCCATAACATACCACGCCATCATCTCTTCGTGTGTGTGTGTGTGTGTGTGTGTGTGTGTGTGTGTGTGTGTGTGTGTGTGTGTGTGTGTGTTTGTCTGTGTGTGTGTGTGTGGGGGGGGGGGTGTCATCATAACCCCCCCTCACCCAACTCTGAGAAAATCCTTTCTCTTTTTTTTTTTTACTATCATTAGTTACATGTTGTTGTTGTCGTCTTCTTTCCCCACCTCCAGCGCCTTTGATGTTAAGCCTACAAGAATACACATTCAATGGAATATATATAAAAAAAAAAAAATAGGCAGCAGCTTTAGTTTTGTCTTTTTTATATTATGTTGAAAGCCACAGTATGAGACAAAAGACCCCCCCATCCAGGTCGGCTCTTCAGATGAAAGAATAAACGGAGAAAATTCTTAGAATTTTTGACAAGGTAGAAAGCCTCGGGGTTTTTTTTTTTTTCAAAAAAAACAAAGTTTCTAATAGAACAAACATGTGATTCCTTGTGGGGAAGGAATGGCTGATAAAAGTGAGTGAAAGGAGAGCAAAATACGTAGGGTTGTTATATCAAATCTAGCCATATAGTTTAGTCTTTGATAGGATGGAGGTACAATGCTTTCACTTCCTCCTCTACATACAATTAATATGAACCTGAGGATGAATATTCGAATCCCTCCTTTGAAAACTCATCTAGAGTGAACTAAAGCCTATATTCTGAGCAAGGCTGGAAGTAAAGCCTATATTCTGAGCAAGCTGGAACCAAAGCCTATATTCTGAGCAAGCTGGAACCAAAGCCTATATTCTGAGCAAGCTGGAACTAAAGCCTATATTCTGAGCAAGCTGGAACCAAAGCCTATATTCTGAGTAAGCTGGAACTAAAGCCTATATTCTGAGCAAGCTGGAACTAAAGCCTATATTCTGAGTAAGCTGGAACTAAAGCCTATATTCTGAGTAAGCTGGAACTAAAGCCTATATTCTGAGCAAGCTGGAGCTAAAGCCTATATTCTGAGTAAGCTGGAGCTAAAGCCTATATTCTGAGCAAGCTGGAACCCTTACCTATCCTGCAGTCTCTTAATCATTCAACTCCCGTACAGACCTTAAGTAAACACTAGAACCAACACACTCCCTCTAACCTGAATATTTAAACATCTCTACAACCTTTTGTTGCCCATGTTATCTTGAGGACTTGTGCTGTGTACATTTTTCTAACTACATGCGTCGTTTTTATCTTCCCATACGAGATACAGGTGTTCAAATCCCCCATATTATTTCAGTCATTTCCTGAATTTTGTCATTTCTTAAACACTTCATTACCTTCTCGGTACAGTTTATCATATGTGCCTCACATGAACCATCTATCTCTCTATCGGTCTCCTACATTTAGACCCTTATGATATATTAAAGTTCTTCAAACACTGTGTTCTACATAATCCCTCATACTTCATGCTCTACGCTTTCTCTTTAATCTCTGTTTCACTGTCTCATAAACCCTCTGATGCACAGTCTTTGAAAGACTGTTCTACAATCTCTACAATACTGTTTCGTCTTTTAAGAACTCTGTTCCACAATATTCATATCCTCTTTTCCATAATCTATGAAACCCTCTATTCGAAAATCAATGAAACCTTCTGTTCCAAGTTCTTTAACCCTCTTTTCCACAGATTTCTAAACCCTCTCTCCTGTTCTCATAAAGCTTTCGTTCTACACTCTCTTGAAACCACTGTTCCATAATCTCAAACAATCTGTTCCACGATAGTGTTCAACCCTATGTTCTACAATCTCCGAAACCCTCTCTCTCTTCCAAGTAGTTTCCATTCTACTTCTGATAATATTCCTCCTATATACTCCTATGGCTGCTGCCCCTTCGACATTTCCTAGCCAGAGAGACACCTGATCCTTCTCTTTTGACTCCCAGCAGCCATCTCCCTCACCTCACCAATCACCCATCCTCCCAAACTACCGAGATCCCACTACTCAGTCCGCATCTCGCAGCCATAAATCTACAGGAGTCTCTCCTTAGGCCCCATCTTACCACAGAGCATGTAGTTCACCCAGGTATTGATCTAGGGGTCCTGACGTAATCATTTCGTCACCAGTTCGTCACCATATTGTTTACGTGACCTCCATCCTGATGTGCAGAACAGTTTGGGGGGAGGTAGGAACGGCAACTAAAACCATCTCTGTTTAATGAGTCGTTAGGACGAATCAGCTGTTCGTTAGGATCATTATGATACCCATTTCCCTGACCTTAAAGTCCACCACACCATTGTTGCTCCATTTCCCTCACCCTGTTCCCCATTACCATTAGTGTTAGAATGTTTACCCCCTCGTTTGAATCACTATAAACAGAGCGACTCTCCCATCACCAACATCACAATTGACACAGTAGCTCCTTCCATCACTTATATCACCGCGAACACAGGGACTACCTCCCCACGTCACCAACATCTACCCCACAACATCCTCAGTCTTCTCAATCCTTCTGAACTCCCTCCTCCACCTCACTCACTCACTCACCAACATCTTCCTCGATTTCATACATCTGAGTGTCCCTCTCCATCCACCTCCCTCTCCGTGTAGGATTCACCGTCTCTCCCTCACCACCCTTATATTTCCGTTAACTCATCATCCTTCTCCCTTCTCCCTTTTTCTCACCTTTATCCTCCTCCTCCTCCTCCTCCTCCTCCTCCTTCACTCTCACCACTCTCCCCTCTCATTCTCATCATTCTTCTCCTTCATTCTCACCATCCTTCTCCCTCGTCTTCAAAAGCTATCCATAGATATGCTTAACACGCTTTTCCAGCACTGCTCCAGCTGATGTCCTCACCAACACCTTTTGCCTCTCTTACTTCTTCCAGCACCATCCACTCGTCCCTAATCCCACCTATCCTTGAACAATAATCCTTCGCAACGTATCTACCTGTCCCTAGCCACTCTATCCTTCATGAACTATGGCTACGAAACATTATCCTAGCTACTCCATCCTTCATGAACTATGACTACGAAACATTATCCTTGCCACTCTATCCTTCATGAACTATGGCTACGAAACATTATCCTAGCCACTCCATCCTTCATGAACTATGACTACGAAACATTATCCTAGCCACTCTATCCTTCATGAACTATGGCTACGAAACTTAATCCTTGCCACTCTATCCTTCATGAACTATGACTACGAAACATTATCCTAGCCACTCTAACCTTCATGAACCATGGCTACGAAACATTATCCTAGCCACTCTATCCTCCTTCTACTATGGCTAGCCACAGTCAATAAAAAGGCCACCCCAGGATAAAGCCTCCAGTTGATAATTACATTCCAGGTGATCTAGACCTGGCCAGTCAGTCTCCCAGGCCAACTGTGGCCATTTAAACTTTATATATATACACATCCCCGACACCTCTTGTCAGCTGTACACATTGATGAATGGTCCTGTTTTGTTCTAGTGGCTCTGGGATATTTTTCTGTAGTGAAGGCGACGGTAAGGTTACTCAGTGGAGAATGGAGTGCTATGATGGTGATGGTGGTGGTGGTGGTGATTGTGGTAGAGTGTGGTGAAGGTGGGTGTGGATGGTGATGGTAAACGAAGGTGATAGTGAGGAGGATCAGTATAGGTGGTTAGTGTTAATGGTGATATTTGATGGTGTTGGTGGTGGTTGTGATGGAGATAGTGATGGTGGTGGTTGTGATGGAGATAGTGATGGTGGTGGTTATGACGGCTTAGAACCTGTTGTGGGCATGGTGATATGATCATGAATCACTATGGTATGTAAATCACTTCTGTAGATCATTTCTGATTTAGGCCAGTGCATAGAAACTGACTGCTTCAGTCGAGGGCATAACTTACGATCTGTAAAATACTACAGTATGTTTACAGCAATCATATATATATATATATATATATATATATATATATATATATATATATATATATATATATATATATATATATATATATATATATATATGCGAAATGAAGATGATTAGTCGTATAATCATTATAATCATGGTACACGACACATTCAGGAATACGATCGAGTTCAACGAGACATATACAGATGGTAAACAAATTACGCTCGCATCTAATCGAAAAGATAAAATGGCTTGTTATAAACATACAGGTACAACTGTTGGCTGGCGGAACGTGTGTATGTGTGGTGTATATTAGTCCCAAACGATTCCATGTTGGTCGAACAGATTAAAAAAATCGTATGAAAACAGACTTTTCTAAAGACTGTATACTCTGCAGTTGAATGAATCAACGAGGTAAATTAAAACAACGCCAGAATACAACTTATATCTTCATGTAAGAGAGAGAGAGAGAGAGAGAGAGAGAGAGAGAGAGAGAGACAGACAGACAGACAGACAGACAGACAGAGACAGACAGACGATACACAAGGATTGGCTATGCTTAATCCTCATATATGAGATGCACACAAGCAGACGACGAGATATACATACATACACACACTAACACAAATATATACATCTTACTTGGTACCAATTTATCGACCATCCCTAAAGAGGAGGAGGAAAAAAATAGGGTTGGCTGTGAGCCGGCTGCCCATTCCACAACTCGAATCCAAGCTCGTTAGCCTATAGCAAATCGCAACGTTAACCACTGCACCACGGAGGCTATGTGTGTGTGTGTGTGTGTGTGTGTGTGTGTGTGTGTTATCCTGACCGTGATTCCTCCCCCTCGTGTCCATAATGTCCATTGCTCTGATATCCAGCGTGGTGTAATGGGCGCACGCCCCCTCTACCATCAGTCGCCCCATTCCTCCCTCCCTCCCGCTTGTGTCCAGCGCTTCCCTGGACCATCCATAACTAGCCAGTTGGTCGCCCTCCTATCCATTACAGCTTTGTGCCACGGCTTCCCTTCCCCCTCTTATTAATCATTGCAATGTGTCACCAGGTATTTTTCTGGCAACACCCCACCCCACCACACACACACACACACACACACACGCTCTCTCTCTCTCTCTCTCTCTCTCTCTCTCTCTCTCTCTCTCTCTCTCTCTCTCTCTCTCTCTCTCACACACACACACAAACCACTGGCCAGATTACTTCGCTTGGACCTTGGGGGTCTATGTGGTCTTTGTATCTAAGTCTCTCTCTCTCTCTCTCTCTCTCTCTCTCTCTCTCTCTCTCTCTCTCTCTCTCTCTCTCTCTCTCTCAGCAGGAGTCGCACGCTTCGAGAATCTGATGACAGTCCTGTTCCCTCCATTTCAAGCCCATAAAACTTTCGTCCACTCGTAAACTCTCTCTCTCTCTCTCTCTCTCTCTCTCTCTCTCTCTCTCTCTCTCTCTCTCTCTCTCTCTCTCTCATGATGAGACCATGATAATCACCAACTCCTGGTAAAATCGCCTATACACTCACTCTCGGGAAGCCCGTACCACGACCACCATTACCAGTTCATGGCAATAAGCCTAATCATTTCCACATTATCATTAACATGAATCCTTGTGCGATTATCACCCCGTTTAGATTGGCTGATCACAGTGACGCAATGATAAGACATACCAGTCATGTGTAACAGTTCAAGAATGATCATACATTTCTGTCTGAACGGTAAAGAGAATTTGACGATGAAAATAAGGAATTATCATTCGTTCGGTTGTGAATAAAACATTGAAAATACATAATGATTCGATAATGCTGCAGAGAGATATAAATACAACATGGAACATATTAAATGTCTTGGGATTTGGGATGATAATGAAAATGATAAGACTTGTATCTTATGGCGATGAATTCGAGAGAGTCGTATGGATTTATCACTTACAACTGTTAATACAACTGAGAATTATATATATAAACGAGCGAAAAACATCAAGTCCAACTACGTAATATATATATAAAAGATACGCCAACTATGGGTCATTCTTTTAACAAGTCATATGAAGCGACGGCGTTAAATACACTTACGTACAAGATATACCACGTCAGCTAAAGATATATATATAGATAGAAAACAGTGCATGAAAAACCTTGAGTTATTCAGTTATTGTATAGATGGTCAATATCCATTTACGAAGAAAGTGTGTAAGGCTGACCCTGTGTTGCCAGACCTACGGGAGGGGTCTGGCTCGAGAGGACAGTGTTGCCAGAGCCGAGGTGGAGAGAGAGAGAGAGAGAGAGGGAGAGGAAGAGAGCGAAGGACAGAGAGGAGGAGGAGGAGGGGGGAAAGCCACTCCTTGTCCTATTTGGAGAGCTCATCTTCTGCTTCACTCACTCCTCGCTAGAGGTCAGGGCTGGACTGGCTCAGGCGGGACCTGCTGCTGGAGGGGTGGAATCACAGAGGCGCAGACTGGGAGACGAGGAGACACAGGATTATAGCGGGAGGAGGAGGAGGAGGAGGAAGCGCACACAGAGAGAGAGAGAGAGAGAGAGAGAGAGAGAGAGAGAGAGAGAGAGAGAGAGAGAGAGAGAGAGAGAGAGAGACAGAGAGAGAGAGAGAGAGAGAGAGAGAGAGAGAGAGAGAGAGAGAGAGAGAGAGAGAGAGAGAGAGAGAGAGAGACAGACAGACAGAGGACATGCAGACATTCGTGTGCATATATATATATATATATATATATATATATATATATATATATATATATATATATATATTTTTTCTTCTTTCAAACTATTCGCCATTTCCCGCGTTAGCGAGGTAGCGTTAAGAACAGAGAACTGGGCCTTTGAGGGAATATCCTCACCTGGCCCCCTTCTCTGTTCCTTCTTTTGGAAAAATAAAAAAAAAAATGAGAGGGGAGGATTTCCAGCCCCCCGCTCCCTCCCCTTTTAGTCGCCTTCTACGACACGTAGGGAATACGTGGGAAGTATTCTTTCTCCCCTATCCCCAGGGAGGAATATATATATATATATATATATATATATATATATATATATATATATATATATATATATATATATATATATATATATATATATATATATCCTAGTATAACGACCCCACACGACTGTGATAACACAGTTTTCCACAAACCCTTCGTAATAATAACGCACAACATTCTGTAATCTCGCTCGTGGTTGGGGAGGAGGAAGGAGAAAAAAAACACGAAATCATCCGAAAATTAAGGAGCAATTAAGCTAAAATTACTGGCGCACCTGATGGATGGTAGAGAGCCTCGGCCCAAGCAGGGCTAGGTAGAGGCTGGATGTGTGTGTGCGTGTGTGTGTGTGTGTGTGTGTGTGTGTGTGTGTGTGTGTGTGTCTGTGTGTGTGTGTGTGTGTGTGTGTGTATCGTTACCTATTTGTACCACTGTACGGGGAGGGAGGGAGTTCTACACTCGTGGGGACCCGTATCTTGAACATTTGTTTATCATTACACTGCTTTTTACACTTCCGTATGCAATCGTACTGCTTTTCAGACTTCAGTGGGCTATCATACTGCTTTTCAGACTTCAGTGGGCTTTCATACTGCTTTTCAGACTTCAGTGTGCTATCATACTGCTTTTCAGACTTCAGTTGGCTTTCATACTGCTTTTCAGACTTCAGTTGGCTTTCATACTGCTTTTTAAGACTTCATTGGGCTATCCTACTGCTTTTCAGACTTCAGTGTGCTATAATACTGCTTTTCAGACTTCAGTTGGCTTTCATACTGCTTTTTAAGACTTCACTGGGCTATCCTACTGCTTTTCAGACTTCAGTGGGCTATCCTACTGCTTTTCAGACTTCAGTGTGCTATAATACTGCTTTTCAGACTTCTGAGGGGTCCAGACAGTGTGCTCCTAGCCAGTTACTGTCATCCTAGCCAGTCACCGTGACTCCTGGCAGATGGGTGTAACCACCCGACCACTAATGTAACCAGTTTACGTCGGGCGATTCCTCATGCGTGACCAGTCAGAGGAGACAGAAGGTATGGCAGGTCATCTGTGTGTGTGTGTGTGTGTATGTGTGGGGCTGGCTGGCACACAATAATGACATCACATTCAGGGACGTGGGTGGATGTTACGGCGTTACAGCTGAGGTGGTAACGTTACAGAGTGGCCAGGTGGGGTGGTGGAGCGAGAGGTGGAATACTGAGGGATGGGAGGTGGAATACTGGGGTTGAGGTGGTGGAGTAACGAGGGAGAGTACTAGGGTTAGAGGTGGAGCGCTGAGGTAGATCACTGGGGTGGATGTGGAGTGCTGAGGTAGATGTGGAGTGCTGAGGTAGAGGAGATAGGGGTACTGAGGTAGAGATGGAGTGCGAAGCTATGTGGAAAAGGTGATGTCAGGCCAGAAGGAACGGATAGAAGGGGGGATGGAAGGCCGCATTATCGGGTATGAAGGAGGATGTATGGGATGGAAGAGGGACACAGTGAGAGGATAGGGGGATGAAAGAGACAGAAACATTGACTACCAGAGAAAGAACAGGATGGGAATAGTAGTAGGGAAAGGATGGGAAAGGTGTGTGGGATGGTTGTCAAAGGGAGAGAGCAGTGTGGCGGACGAAACACTAGGGAACTAGTCTTTTGAGAAGAAGGAAGGTTAGAGAAGGAAGAGCAAGAGAGACGAGTCTCTTCCCTAAAACAAAAACCTTCGAATTACTGTCGACAATACTAGAAAAAAAAATCAAACCACCACATCCCAGGCTTTAGAAAGACTCCAAAGAAAACGTATACACACGTACATTTAAGAAAAAAAAAACGTACATAAATAAATTACTTGGTTGTATTTCCTCTTGATACTTTTATGGGAAACCCATGAAAGCTTGTTACCTTGCGCGGCCGAACAGCTCTCTTCTCTCCCGTGGAAATTGGATTCAGTCACCTTTTTCTTGACCTGCTGCCTCCAGTTACGTATAATTCTTTAGAGACGTCAGGAAAAACTACGCGCATTGCACCCTGCGCGCGCGAGGGGGGGGAGAGATAGATACACATCTGGCCAATAGGAAGAGGCGAAGTGTCTGACGTCATGCAGTATGTCTCTGCTTCAATAAAGGATAAACTACACATTACCGATGCCTTTTTAAGGTTGTCAATAAAGCAATGAATTACAGACAGACAATTTTTATCAAGCTATAAATTGTTCGAAGAGCGAGTGCCAATAGCCACCTTACTTAATAAATCTAAGATGGTCTTAAGTATCTGAAAATGTCTGGGCTATGATAGAGTGTACTGTGAACTGCGTAACGACAGGACAATTCCAAGTTCGCTCTGCTGTGCACAATGTTCATTTCTGTTTTCTGTGACCACAACTCCCACATACTAGTGCGCAAAGTCCCGTGTAAACTCGATTAACATTTCAATGCCTCATTTAAGGTAATCAATGTCTATGGCCTCTTAATTGCTAAGTAAAGTCTTGTGTAAACTAATGTCTAGATTTTTATGTAAACTAAACGTCTACAGCTTCACGAGAACAGCATATCTAAATTTCCAGGTAAACTAAGTGAAAGTTTAAATGTCTCGTGGAAAACAAACTAGAATGATATGTCTCGCCTTAGGTAAACTAAACCAGTGTCTAGACCCGCTAGTAAACTAAATCAAAGTCTAGAGCAGCTAGTAAACTAAATCAAAGTCTAAAGCCGCTAGTAAACTAAATCAAAGTCTATGAAACAATTAATTCTCACTTTTGGAATTTTGATAAAAAAATTTCGTCATAATCTTCGCCTGGAGAAATGGGGAATGGACCCACTCTATCATAGGCATCTGGAATATAGTCTATAGAAAATAACTACACTGGAATCCCCTCCAACCCGTCCAGGACGACGATTACCATAAGCTAATACATGGTAAAAAACAGATGACATTCGACCTATTGGTCAATCATGAGGACTGTCTGGTAGATGACAGATGATCCTACAAGTAACCAAACGTCTTAGTGTCGACCAGTCAGGGATGTAGGATACTATGAGTGTCCTACAGCAGATATCTTTGCCATAGGACATCAGGTCGTCTGTTATCTAAGTTTCCTATGTACTCCCACGTACCGCACCACTATCAGTACTGTACCCTACCCGTCTGCTCTGCTATCTCGTATATATATATATATATATATATATATATATAGAGAGAGAGAGAGAGAGAGAGAGAGAGAGAGAGAGAGAGAGAGAGAGAGAGAGAGAGAGATAACTGTCATAAACCATCAGGATTTCTCTCCTCCGTCTGTCACATGTACTCCTCCTAATGTCCAATTTTATAACACAATCAAAACAAGACACACACGTTGCTCAGCATACCAAGCCACGCTCGGCTGTTCCCCCCAGCCAATATGGCAAGCAAAACCTAAACTCGCCTCCAACTAAATTCAAACCTCATTTTCTTCCACACCTCCGATACGCGGTACGATCCTCTCCTTCAATATTTCCCGTTCCCCAAGTATGCATCGAAATGCATCTTGCGATATTGAAATTCTTAAAATGTTTGGAGCTTGGCATTGGGGGGGGGGGGGGGGGGGGGGAGAGTTAGGGAGGGGAATCCTCACCTTAGATCACACCTCCCTCCCTCCCTCCCTCCCTCCCTCCTCTCACTATCCCCAACCCTCCTACCCTCCTCATCTTGTCAATCATTTCGTTGACAAAGTCTTCCGTCGCACCACCTCCTCCTCCTCCTCCTCCTCCATCATCCCCTCCCTAGAGCCTCCTTGTTCATCCTCCACGCCTCGTGGAATAGAGTGAACGCTTGCATGAACCCGGACCAACACCACCCTAGGCATAATCAAATTCAGTACCTGCTTTAAGTACCCTTAATTCTGAAGGACAAGATCAATTGGTCAAATGCAAGTAAACGTTAAGGTGACTAAGAACACGACAAGGTCAGTTACTAGACATTAACAACACAACAAAGGCAGTTACTAGATACTAACTAGACGAGACAATAACAAGATCAGTTACTAGACACTAACTAGACAAGATCAGCATCTAGACACTAACTAGACGACAGGACCAGACCTAAAAGCCGTAGGGACGATACACCTAAACCATAAGCCAAAATCCCACACTCACATCCAGTACTACGATACATCGAGGGGGAAGTCAGGAGCAACACGGCGACTGTGAATGAGTATCAGCGGGCGCTGTTCACATTGTTGTGGCTGTCAGTGCACATTAACGGCTACAGGGAGCTCCATACTCCGGCAGTGTGTGTTATACTAACCCAACCAAACTATGCGTCTGGCAGAACATGACGGTCTCGATGCTGGCGACGTGTCCACCTCACTCAATACGAACACCGGTGTATCATAATGGTCACCGCAGCACTTGGCTATTCACCGACGACGCTTTCCTCCCCGTGTATAACAATCTCAGTAACTTGGTGAAGCTCTTCTTGATAAAAAAGGGTTTGGACTCTCTTGTTCTAACATGAGAATAGACGCATGAATCTCTAATACAACCCCACAATACAGTAGTACCAAAGCGATCTAAATCATTCATGGTGTCTCGACCATCTACGCCAACACCTACCATCTCCATTATCATCAGTCCCTTAACATCCACTCATCCGCCACACCAGAGTGTCTATATCATCTTCATCACCCACACTATAACATCGCCCTCATCCTCCACAAAGCCACTCTCACCATCTATAGAACTTAAGCCATCTATACCACACTTGCTAACCTCACCCCATCTCCATTATCATCAGTCCCTTAACATCCACTCATCCGCCACACCAGAGTGTCTATATCATCTTCATCACCCACACTATAACATCGCCCTCATCCTCCACAAAGCCACTCTCACCATCTATACAAGTTAAGCCATCTATACCACCCGTGCTAACCTCACCCTCTATAATCTCACTATCCTCACTAATCACATTATCCACTATTATCATCACTATCTTCACCACCCTCACGGGTTCACCATCCCACCAACACCCCCCCAACACCACCAACACCCCCCAAAAAAAGACTCTGGTGGGGTCACGGAGTCACAGTAATTTCATTGCTTTGAAGTTCAACTCATAAATACGAGTTAGGGACTGAGCCATTTTGGATCTAAGTTATTTATGAGGAAGATACAGTTTGTTTCCATTGTGCGCGCGGGAGGAGAATGACTGGAACGTGTGTGGGGGCCTCCTGTGTTTCCTGTTCTGATGGAAATATTTCAATGTTATGTTAGTACCAGTGTATGTTTTTTTCCAGTATCACTTCGAAATGTTGTTTCGTTCAAATACACACACACACACACACACACACACACACACACACACACACACACACACACACACACTACATATATTACGTTTCTGTCCCAAGTGTACGTTCTGTGGAACTCCTGCAGCACTCAGGAAGCAGGCCACGTCCACCGGGCGGGACCTCAGGTCATTGAAGTGTGGTGGTGATGTGTGTGTGTGTGTGTGTGTGTGTGTTTCTTTGGAGCCTTTACCATGCAATCCTGAGGTTGTGCCCGTTTATCACCCGTTCTTTCTAGCACTCCCTTCCTTCCTTCAACTCCTCCTCTCCTCCTCCCATTTTCTCACATGTGAAGTAGGTCCCCCGTAATGAACGTAACTTCCTCTACGTCACGCGGAATACCATTCTAGTTGTAACATTTCTAGGAGGATAAAAAGATTGTCTAGACTACGTCCTTGTAATCGGAGGTGATCAATACGCTAGCGAGGCTATATTGATCAGGTCCTTGTGATCAGAGGTGTGCAATACGCTAGCGAGCCTATATTGATCAGGTCCTTGTGATCAGAGGTGAGCAATACGCTAGCGAGGCTATATTGATCAGGTCCTTGTGATCAGAGGTGTGCAATACGCTAGCGAGCCTATATTGATCAGGTCCTTGTGATCAGAGGTGAGGAATATGCTAGCGAGACTATATTGATCAGGTATACCGATCATGTCTTGGTAATCAGGAGTGAGTATTGAGCTAAATGAGATTGTAAGGAGTGGGTCGCTGTAATCAAAGGTGAGTAACCAGTTCCTGACAGAGAACAATGAATTCCCCTCCTCCTCCTCCTCCTCCCCCTCCTCGTCCTCCTCCTCCTCCCCCTCCTCGTCCTCCTCGTCCTCCTCCTCCTCCTCACATTCTTGGCCATCTTCCCTCCCCTTATCACTCACTTCTTTCTTCCCCACTTCCTCTTTTTTCCTCTGACCGCTAAGGCCCAAGTATTTCCGGATATTAGTATGCATTGCGTCGGAGTGCTCTCTCTCTCTCTCTCTCTCTCTCTCTCTCTCTCTCTCTCTCTCTCTCTCTCTCTCTCTCTCTCGTACCCGAATGGTATCCGAGTGTAGGCGAAAGAGGATCAGATCAAAGATCAAACTAAGATGATATTCACCATTATAAGACTCGAAGGATCAAACTAAGACAATATTCACCATTATAAGGCTTAAAGGAAAGCCAACCAAAACAATATTCACTACTTATAAAGACTTAAAAGAACAAGCCAAAGCAATATTCAACAACAAATAACTCGGAAGAACAACCTATGACAATATTCACCATAATGAGATTCAACCAAGACAATATTCACCACTATGAGACTCGACCGAGACATTATTCACTAACATTAAACTCGAACGAACAAACTAAGACAATATTCACCATCATAAGACTCGACCGAGACAATATTCACCACTATAAGACTCCGGGTGTCTCACACACGGCGGGGAAAACAAAAGAAAGACAACCTCGTCGCACTTGCAGACAATCGTGCGTACCGGGGAAATGGGAAATATTGTGAAAATTAAATTGGAAGTGAATGTTACGATGGTGGGTCGACCGAACCTGGGCCAACGGTCGGCCATGAATATAGAACAAGAGAAGGTGGCCAGGCAGGCGGTCGGTGCCGAGGAGGAGGAACACTTCCGCCTTATTTACTACTACCTGTAGCCTCAACGACGACCATAGTAGTGGTAGGAGGAGGAGGAGGAGGAGGAGGAACACAGCCTAGGCCAAGAGGACGACCACCACCACGACCAACGTTGCTAGGACGACCAAGTGCGGGAGGAGAGGAAACACTGCTACGACCAAGAGAACGACGACCACCACGACCAACGTTACTGGGACGACGAGAAGAAGAGAGAAGAGCAAAAGGTTAAAGATAGGAGATGGAAGAGAAGGATAATTGATCATCTGAAGGGTGGGAAGATGGAAGAAGAGGTACGGGATTATGGAACAGAACGGGTACATGAGAACGAGGAGAGAATACCTGCAAATGACGCTCACTTAAGCAACTATGAGGAAATGACAGTACGAAGCGCATCACGTATGATGAAGACGAGAAGAAAAGAAATGGTTTAAAACTATTGTAAAGAAATGTGGGTGTTAGCAAAGATTCTTGCATTATTACTATTATTATTATCATTATCATCATTATTATTATTATTATCATTATTATCA
Organism: Panulirus ornatus; assembly: GCF_036320965.1. Classification (NCBI taxonomy): domain Eukaryota; kingdom Metazoa; phylum Arthropoda; class Malacostraca; order Decapoda; family Palinuridae; genus Panulirus; species Panulirus ornatus. The sequence goes on along the minus strand of NC_092254.1, from coordinate 8,128,669 downwards.
TTATTATTATTATTATTACCATCATCATTATTATCATCATTATTAGTATTAGTATTATTAGTATTATTATCATTAATCATTATCACTACAATATCAACAGCAAGTACTACTGACAAGAACAATATCAATGATAATAATGATAATAATAATCGATAACTTTTCATGAAAAACCACAAGGAAGTAAAACAAAAAAAAAATGCTTTGAAACTGTAGTCTAAACATTTACACACACATGGCCGGACATATGGGTTCTGGATTCGACCTAAGCTTCAAAGGTAGAGTTAAGCCAAGTATAAAGATGTCACGAAATGTACAACGAATCCTACATGACTTAGCTAACATGGGCGAGTATTAGGTTCGAGCGAGAGAATTTACTGCATGTATAGATGCATGATTCGGGTCCATTTCAGCCTTGAGCTAAGTAATCCCATGAAATCTGATCAAAATCCAATTTGCTTAAGCAAAGATGAGCTGCGGATTGATCAAATGAGTCAATGAGTAATCTTGCCATGTTTGATTAACATTTAACGCAATTTAACGAAGCCAGTGATCGGGAACTGACATTCGGGATGATTATAAGGGACTAACGCACAGAGACAGACAGACCTACGGACGGACGGGGAGCAAATAGTGTCTCATCCTTCCAACGCATCACTTGGATTGGGGGGGGAACTCAAAGTCGTTCATCAGCGTGACATGAAGATGATCAGAACTGAAGAGCAAGTTCTCCCTCTTCATATGAGAAAGGAGGGTCTCCGTAGAGGAAATGATGATCAATAACAGGAATATCCATTGACACAGAAAGGAAATGAATCCTCGACGACACATTACAATGATCGTCTGTCCTTATGAGACGGAAGGTTAGTAAACAAATACCCTAATATGAAGAGCAAGATGCGTGTGGCCTTATCAGAGAAATGGGCGAGGGTCAGTGTGTCCTAACAGACCAGCGAGTACATCCATGTCCAGTGGATCTATTTCCATAGGGAGGAATCACCTGTCCCATTGGAAAGATAATGGTGATCCCATGTCCAATATGAGGGACACATAAGGCCAATGTATCTTTCTAGGTATGCTGGATGTATGTCTATGTCTTTCGTATGTCGATGTATACCACATACATGTATAAATATACTGAAGCAATTGCGCTTGTGATAACATACATACACTCTCGTCAGTCTGTGTGAATATGTATTAGTCCTGCCTTCACAAAATGGATATGATTAATTAACTGATAATTACATGTAACATACAGTAGGTCACAGGTGTAAACTTCAAACATACGCTGTACAGTCAAAGGGTACAGCATGCATATCTGTAATTTCTACGAGCTTTCAAAATTAATAACATTCATCGATGAATAACACACGTGCCTTGTGAATAAATCAAAATACGATATAAAGGTTTTACGTGTACCTACCTTCAAGAGCGAATATCAGGTCGAATCTAATGGCAGTAAATGTAGGACATAAACGTAAAGATACATAAACATATAAATCTAACAATTATATATATATATATATATATATATATATATATATATATATATATATATATATATATATATATATATATATATAGTAATAACGATAAAGTTCTTCATAGTGAACGTTAACTTATGAATCTATATTTATAGAACTAGAATTCTATATCTACTGAACCATAAAGCTTAGCCTTTTTTTATTAAGTGTTAAATAAAGGCTGAACATTAACTGAATACACAAGTAGCTCAGGTACATAAATGTATAAATGTAAATGTTTAAGAGTGTTTGAGCTTAAATTGATGTGACTGGGGATATGATTTTTACAGTACAAAGTATAATATATTTACTAGAATGAATAACATATATCTAAACTCTAGAATGAACTCTTATCATTAGGATGAAATAACTTATGTATAAATGTATGATATATGTGTAAATGTATATGTGTAAAGGTATATGTATCAATGTATAAACCGTTCGAAATGAAAGCTATCCACATATGATTAAGGAGCTTATATAAAAAAAAGAACTTGTGCTTTAATATATTCGTATCAGACAGAGCAAGGAAGTAATACCAGTGTTTGATACTTACCATAAATGGAGACGTCGCCTCATCAGTATGCAAACGAGTTTCTCAAAACGACTTCAGAGCGAGTGGTCTTCCTCACATCCTGCAAAGCAAGTACTACGTTACAGACCACAAACTTCTCACGCTCATTACTCGTTACACAGATCAAATGTAATGCCAAGAAATCCTACAGATCGAGTACATTTCAACAGGACGAGGTACTTGATGTAGATATGCAACGAGTACATTTCAACAGGACGAGGCACTTGATGTAGATATGCAACGAGTACATTTCAACAGGACGAGGCACTTGATGTCGATATGCAACGAGTACATTTCAAACAGGACGAGGTACTTGACGTAGATATGCAACGAGTACATTTCAACAGGACGAAGTACTTGATGTAGATATGCAACGAGTACATTTCAACAGGACGAAGTACTTGATGTAGATATGCAACGAGTACATTTCAACAGGATGAGGCACTTGATGTAGATATGTAACCAAATAGAGATATTAAAGGAATCAAAGGAAATCCATTAGATTATGCAAAACGAAAGGATTATGTGTAACTTTGCAACACATGCTATGAAAATAATGTAATAATTATCATAGAAAAAAAAAGAATAACCAATCTATATATCTTTAAGTGTGAATCATACTGTAATATGTACTGTAATATGTATCTTTTCTGGTATGTATTGTGTGTGTGTGTGTGTGTGTGTGTGTGTGTGTGTGTGTGTGTGTGTGTGTGTGTGTGTGTATGTGTGTGTGTGTGTATGTTGTATCTTTTCTGGTATGTATTGTGTGTGTGTGTGTGTGTGTGTGTGTGCTACCTTGTGAACACTCCAGCCAAACCCAACACAATTTGGAGCCGTGTATAACCAGTCCCCATTTACGGATGGTTCGCCAAAGCTAATCGCCGATAATTGGAAAACTAACAGACAAGTTAGCGTACACAGAGAAGCAACGGAGGCCCGGGGAGGGAGAGAGAGAGAGAGAGAGAGAGAGAGAGAGAGAGAGAGAGAGAGAGAGAGAGAGAGAGAGAGAGAGAGAGAGAGAGAGAGGGCAATTTCACAAGCAATCACTGACCCTCCTAGAATAGTTTAATCTTCGTGGACTTGGCCAACAAAATCAACTCCACTTATTTCTGCTGTCATTAATCATTTTCCAAAGCCTATTTCGCCCCTCCCCTCCCCCTCACCCCACCCACCCCGGGCCAATCACATACCGGGATCGAGCACGGGGCAGGATATCAGCCAATCATATTTTATTTTCTAGAGCAGTGAACCTGCCGCCCTAATGGGATTGGTCGGGAATAGTTACGGTGAACTTAATAGGATTACGTAGAACAGGGTGGGCTGCCCCAGGGGGGGGAGGGGAGGGAGGAAATTATTGTCGATAGAAAGGCGCCTCTGGCTCGAACTCTCCTACGTCCACTACAATTTGCCGATTTCTCTTACTGATCATTATACCATATATATATATATATATATATATATATATATATATATATATATATATATATATATATATATATATATATATGCGTATGTGTGTGTGTGTGTGTGTGTGTGTGTGTGTGTGTGTGTGTGTGTGTGTGTATGTGTGTGACACAATCCTGCGTATGAAATGCGGATTAAACAACAGAAATAAAAATGTAACCGAAAGGTATTTCGTTGATCACATATCTTCAGGCAAACTGTCAGATTGCCTGAAAATGTGATAAAGATCTTGCAGCTACATTTCATTTTTCCTGTGATTTTCTCTACACAGATATAGATAGATATCCCTTATCTACACAGATATAGATAGATATCCCTTATCTACACAGATATAGATAGATATCCCTTATCTACACAGATATAGATAGATATCCCTTATCTACACAGATATAGATAGATATCCCCTCTGAAGAAATCAACTGTAGGAACAGATGAAAGAATGAGATCAAGATGATCAAAAACCATTATACGTTGTGATGATTAACATAAAATTCTTGTTATAGGATCGAAATTCTTCCCAATATGTCATTCCCTTCTTTTATGTCCCTTGGAGATGAGGGACTGGGATGGAAGTCTTTGTTGTGTCCTTACAATCCCCTATAAAACGAAGGTACGGTGGGTGTAGGTTGAAACCCTGAGATCTATCTACCTCTTTAAAGACACGCGAACTAGCAAGGAAAACTTCAGCGGATACTCACCCTACAGCAGTGGTCACAAGGCCAGTTGATATTACAGTATCACAAGCACTTCAAAAACGAAGCTTCGTCCTTAGAGACATAAATGAATACAAAATAAAGTAACTTATAACTTTAAAAAGATGAATAAAGCCATAAAAAAAAAAGAATTGGGGTGTCAATAGAAATTGACCTTCCAGTGACGTCGCTTTAATTTGACAGACCTGCAGGACAAAGTGGTCGTGTCAGGCGGAGGTAGGGGAAAAAAAAAAAGAAAATGGGCAACAATATACGTAGTCTGGTGCAGGCTGGACGTCCAGACGACACACACACACACACACACACACACACACACACACACAATGGCTAACACCTTCACATTGCTCGTTCCAGCCACCCTGGAGCTCCATGAAATGAAATTCTTCAGAGAAAATGGCATCGTTGATTCCAGGTAAGGATAGACGCAAACTTTCTCCATTTTCCTCCCTCGGCTCATTGTTGCTTACCAGCCCCTCTTCCCTAGGCTGGTAAGGTTATGATCTTACCTTCCATATCCTCCGGGCTGGGTGGTGATGACCATCATCTGCACACTCTCTCTCTCTCTCTCTCTCTCTCTCTCTCTCTCTCTCTCTCTCTCTCTCTCTCTCTCTCTCTCTCTCTCTCTCTCTCTCATTCGTATGTTAAAGGATGCTAGCCATAACCCTACCAGCTTAACCCTTGAGAGAGGGTGAGAGGCTGCGTTGTTGTCCCTCCCTCCCTTCCCTCCCTCCCTTTCCTCCCTCCCCTTCCCTCCCTTCCCTCCCTAAGATTACTCCCCAACCCCATCACCGTATGGGTAGGGAGACAGACACCTTCCCTGGCTTTCCTCCCGGTACTTGTGGATGTCCCATCCCGGTGTTTGAGGCGTGTGAACTCTATCCCGGCCTTCCTCCGTCTCCCCAGTAAGTAAGAGAGAGTTTGCGAGTGGGTAAGGACTTGGCTCCCCCCTCTTGTCTCCCCCACTGTATAAAGACAGTAGTCCCTCCACTGTCTTCCCAGTGTGTGGGGAGTAGTCGACCCTTGTATGTCTACTTAATGTGTGGGGAGGAATTGGCAATATTCTCTCCCAGTGTATAAAGACGAAATGGCCTCATCTCTGGTAGACGGAGCAGTTCGTAAGACGTTCAAGTCTACATTATCTTTCCCCTAATCAATCATGTATTTGTACGTCTGTCTGCCCATACTTGATCTCAGACACTGGAGAAATCCTAATGAAATATACCACAGTTATGAATGCACGCTTCGCGTGGAGCACGAGAGGCTTTCTAACTTGGGAGAGCTAACCTTGTTATGGATATGAAGGGAATATTACCTTCACGTCTCGCCATGGCAAAAGTTTACAGTCTTTTATAGACACCATTGGGACTTGTAGGTAGGATGAGGCGAGCCTATAAACGAAAACTTCTCGTTTTCTGTTTACCTACTGTTACGTTCTGCTCTTTGACTTGACAGCAATGGCAGCAGTAGCAATTACAGCTGCTCATAACACCATCATCTGGTACAGCAGCAGCACCTGCTGTTGATCAGATAGCACCAACAGCTGTAATGATAACAGCATCTGTAGCCAAGGAGGCAGGCAGGTAACACCAACACCTGGCGTAAGGATACAACTCATACAGTAACAGATACAACTGATACAAAAGGAGGAAATACTGTAGCTACAGCATCATCTAGCAGAGGAGCAGTAGACAGATTCAGGCAACAACAGTTACAGTGCAAGCAACAACAGATACAGCACAAGCAACAACAGATACAGCACAAGCAACAATAGGTATACTGTACAAGCAACAACAGATACAGCACAAGCAACAACAGATACAGCACAAGCAACAATAGGTATACTGTACAAGCAACAACAGGTATACTATACAAGCAACAACAGATATACTATACAAGCAACAACAGGTATACTGCACAAGCAACAACAGGTATACTATATAAGCAACAACAGATATACTGCACAAGCAACAACAGGTATACTATACAAGCAACAACAGGTATACTATACAAGCAACAACAGGTATACTATACAAGCAACAACAGGTATACTATACAAGCAACAACAGATATACTGCACAAGCAACAACAGATATACTGCACAAGCAACAACAGATATACTGCACAAGCAAACAACAGATATACTGCACCAGCAAACAACAGATATACTGCACAAGCAAACAACAGATATACTGCACAAGCAAACAACATATATACCATCCTAGAACAACATTATCGTGTGTGTAGAAGCAACATACGAGTACATCTGACCCGGCCAAACCAACCTAGGTCGTGACCCTAGCCCAAGTCGTGACCCTAGCCCAGGTCGTGACCCTTAGCCCAAGGTCGTGACCCCAGCCCAGGTCGTGACCCCAGCCCAGGTCGTGACCCTAGCCCAGGTCTTGGGGGGGGGGGGAGTAGAGTAGTCAGGTGATATAAATTAGGCCGGCAGCAGAGGCCAGTCCCCCTCCTCCGCTCTACATCTTGCAAAACTAAGTCCGAGATGAACGAGAACATCCTGGAAGATTAACGAGGAGTGTCCACAAGTTTTCCCAGTCCCCAGCGTTTAGTGTAATTACTTCTTCGTCCTTGGGTGGGGTAGGTTAGGCTAGGTAGTGCGGGGAGAAGAGCGGGGAGGGAGATGGCCGCTTGCTTCATCCCGTAAAGTCAAAATGGATATTGGAAACCGATCTGATCACTTCTGGAATGAGAGGAAAGCCACAGAGGGGGAATACATGAGGGGTTAAAATGATGCTCTTTGATACAGGGGGGGGAGGCGATGCTCTGCGGTAACACGCACCAAGAGGGTCAGTATCTGTTTTTGCCCTACACACACACACACACACACACACACACACATACATACAAACACACACATACATACACACACACAAGCACACACACACGGGTAGTCCTGGGTTGAACACGTAGGTTCGAAAACTGGTTGAGGAAGTCGGTCCACAGTCAATCCAGCCCTTCATCCTCCATTATGGGTTGGTCCATAAAATGAGTATCTGGCGTAAAATAGGAGATACATATAATGAACATGATACTAATACAGGTAATAATCATAATAATAATGATAATGATGATAATGATAATAATAATAATACTAACAATCATAATTTGAAAACTAAAGATGAAAAAGATACTAGATGACTCAATGAAGAAAGGAGAGGAGGGAAATGGACAGAGAGAGAGAGAGAGAGAGAGAGAGAGAGAGAGAGAGAGAGAGAGAGAGAGAGAGAGAGAGAGAGAGAGAGAGAGAAGAAATCCCAAGTTTGAGCTGGTAGAAATATCCGCGTGTGTATCCCCGGTGTATGATGGGGCAAGATAAGGTTGTCCCAACACAATATGCTGGCACGACGGTGCAATGGGAGGTTAACCCTTATGCCACGGACGCCCAAGGCTGGATATTGCCCATCACCAGTGACACCTCCGGTAATCGTGGCCAGAATAGAAAGATGATTACCCTGGGTAACTTAATATCCTCATACCATTGTAACCTAATATACAATTTTAGCTAAAAGTAATCTTTTTTTTTTTTTTTGCGATGCCCTTACCAGCCAGGGAAAAAAAAAAAAAGAATGGGTGTATTTACGAAGATTTTCTTTCTTTTGTATCTTATTATGTGGCTTCATAATCATATTATCATATGTCTTTTTTTTTTTTCCTGTGTCGTCTCTGCCACACAAGACAACGACACAGCCACGATGAAAGTCACATATCCCGCGTTGTGTAGCCACATACAAGCGCGGGGACCTGTAGTCCCATTTTTTTTTTTTAAGAGTATCCCACCAAACAGAAAACGAGAGTACGTGCAAACACACATGACATACCACCTCCCCTCCTCCGGTAAATGGGAGGGGCAATAACAAGGTAAATTAGGACAGAGCGAGTGATACACACACACACACACACACACACACACACACACACACGTCTCAAAGGTTTTTTTTGTTTTTTTTTGTTTTTGTTTTTTACGTGTGTTGTGGCGGATGATGACGACGAGGAGGAGGGTGTGAAGGGAAAGGCATATTACCAAAGAACTGGGCGGGCTACAGTCACAGTGTAATTATAAAGGAGGGGAGGGGAGTCAAAAATGGCCAGGGCCAGCAGGGTGGTGACGGAGAGTTAAGTAGATTAGAAGCCTGGCAGTTGGCAATGAGAAGGGAAGGGTAGGAGTCTGATGATGGAGGAGGGCACCAGGAGAGTGTAGAGTTCATTTGTACCTCCCCCCCGGGGGAGAAACACAGGAAGAGGACGTCAATAAGAGTATTCATGGATTTTAGAGAAAAAGAGTCTTGTCCATAGAGTTATCTGGCGACAGAACATGGGGCGGGGGACTGGGGTGTATTATGGTTTATGATACAAGGTGGGGTTAGGGCAGAGATGGATTAGCGTTAGTCAGTGTGAGGAATACCCATAAATCTATTCATTGACAGAGGTAAGGAGGTGGATGGAGAGGGGATCCTGGAAGATGAGTGTCCATGTATGCGACAGACGCGTCTGCGCATCGTAAAAGATCCTTCACAGTTATTTCAAAAGCACATATTTGATCCACATAGTCGAACTCCTCTATAAATCCACCCTGGTGACCTCTCTACATCACTACAGTGTTTCTTTCCATCTAAGCTCAATAAACCAACTGCTTAATTCAAACATTATCATTCTAAACCAAATTGGATAATGTATTCCTTAATCACTCTCCCTTCACACACTCACACACACACACACACACACACACACATACATATTGGCCCTCAGGCATGTAGAATGGAAGCTTAATGCACACCATCCCCCTCACTACATCTCCTGGACTCTCTAATGACCAGGTTCGTCTGAAGGGCCACACCACACCACACCACACCACCTGTATCGTCATCTGTACCTTCCCTCACTAACTATCCCCTCCACACCACACCACACCACCTGCATCGTCATCTGTACCTTCCCTCACTAACTGTCCCTTGAGTTCTACCCTGACGACGCTGTTTTAACCTCCTCCTACACCGAGTGTATCAGACTAACACTCCCGAGTCTCTCTTTTTTTCCTCCCATTTCCCCCCTGAAAACCATCCTCTGGTTTGCTCATTCAATTATTCACATTTCTTACTCTCTCTCTCTCTCTCTCTCTCTCTCTCTCTCTCTCTCTCTCTCTCTCTCTTGGTTCGCTCTCCGTCCTCAGGCTCCTCATATTCTCCCTGTTCGTCCCTTTATTTGCATTTAATTCGGAATTCTCTCTCTCTCTCTCTCTCTCTCTCTCTCTCTCTCTCTCTCTCTCTCTCTCTCTCTCTCTCTCTCTCCCTCTCACTACCTCGTTTGCTCTCCACAAGTTCTCCTTACAACCCTCCCTTTTTTGTTTATCCCTCTGATGGTGATTCATGCGTCGCACCCTCGCTCATCCATCTCCACTCATCGCTCACCACCACCGCCACAAGGCGTGGTTGCCTGGCCCCCACCCACTCCACTCCCTCCCTTTTCTTGCCAATGATTGACCTTTTCACTTCCCCCCTATTCACTCCTGCCGTTTCCTCTCTTTTCAAATCTCTTCTTATTTCTTTCCAAACAATCTTGAGATATTCATAATCTATCCTTTAAATCTTCGTCAAATCTTCTTCACTTTCGGATGGATGTAATCAGAATATTTTTTCTCAATCTTTGGTTGAGATCCTTTGATTCCCTTCCCCTACAGCGATTCATTTATGACCCCATCTTCCACACGGATTATCATCGTACTTGTGAGATACCTTTGCAGCCATGGTGGAGGTACCACACACACACACACACACACACACACACACACATACACACACACACACACACACACACACACACACAATACAAATGACTTTCCTTTACTGTTCTCCACATGACTTATGATTTCTATAATCACAAAACATATCATCAACTCATGCTACTCCTGGTCTGGTACATTACGCTCTTCTTGGCCTTGGTAGACTTGAAATCCTCCTGGTAGATTCCGGCTACTCCTAGCCTGGTAGACAAACTACTGGTAGTCATTCTACTCCTGGCCTGGTAGACTTAAAGGGTGATCCTCCTTGGCCTGTTGCCTCCCTCATCAAACTTCAGGAGGAGAGGAGGAGGAGGACTTAAACCCCCTTCCTCCTCCTCCCTCCTACTCCTCCTCCCAGCCCTCAGCTCACGAGAGACACCAGTGTCCCAACCCATCCTTCCATCCCTGAAGCGTTTTCGTTCTCAACCGCCCGACATAGGCGCCCACAAACCCTAGCCGTTCATTTGCCTCCTATTGTTTCCCTCCGCCATCTTTTAGTGCAACTATCCCCTCCCTTTGTTACGTGTCACGCTCCAATTTCCCCCGCGCCATTCACCCTGCTCGCCTGGCATAAATCTTGCGGGGTACCAGCTATTATTAGATGGCTAGGTCATACAGATACTTTTCCACCGTCTGGTGCCTCGCTCTCGCGTGGTCTGCCTTCATCTGTCTTGTCCATTCATCTGTCTTCGCCATAAGCTGAAGACATTCTGATGTGCTGACGTAAAAGTTGGAAACTGGAGAGATGAGGGTGATTTTATCCTTTTCTTAAAAATGAGAAGAGGAGGAGGAGGAGGAAGAAGAGGAGGAGGAAGAAGAAGAAGAAGGTGTTTGCTCTCTCTTTCTCTCCTTAGCTATTTTGACCTGACTGCATTGCTTTAGGTCAGAGGTCATCACGCCGTTATACCAAAAGGTCGTGTCGTCGTGCTCAAGGGTAGTACCGTCGTGCTCAAGGGTCGTACCGTCGTGCTCAAGGGTTGTACCTACGTGCTCAAGGGTCGCACCGTCGTACTCCAAGGTCGTAACGTCGTGCTCAAGGGTCGCATCGTCGTACTCGAAGGTCGTACCGTCGTGCTCAAGGGTCTTACCATGGAACGTAAGGGGCCAGAATTTCCCCCCCTCATAAAACCAATAGCAATACGAAGCCTGGAATCCAGTTACTCTCATCCCTCATCATCTTATTCACTTCCTGCCTCCTACGCAGAACCACCTCATAACATTATGTCCTAGATGGGGAGGGACGTTCACCATACACTCTCTCCATGCATATATATATATATATATATATATATAAATATATATATATATATATATATATATATATATATATATATATATATATATATATATATATATATATATATATATATATATATATATTTCTGCTGTAAATAGTTGCTGATCTGGGAGGACAGATCTGCCGCTCGACTCTCGCAGTCCGCAGCACAAACTGGCCACATTTTCCCCCGCCACTCGTATATCCACATTTACCACGCTAACTGACTTCCAATATCCAATCCTTTATGTTTCTGGAGTAAATATCCAAAGCACATCCTGCAAAACACCAGTATTTTCCGAGGGGACTGAACAGAAACGATGTTAACTACGTAAGAGAGATGTTACCATTGTCATATATATATATATATATATATATATATATATATATATATATATATATATATATATATATATATATATATATATGGGAGCGGGTGGCTGGAAATCCTCCCCTCTCGTTTTTTTTTTTTTTTAATTTTCCAAAAGAAGGAACAGAGAAGGGGGCCAGGTGAGGATATTCCCTCAAAGGCCCAGTCCTCTGTTCTTAACGCTACCTCGCTAACGCGGGAAATGGCGAATAGTATAAAAGAAAGATATATATATATATATATATATATATATATATATATATATATATATATATATATATATATATATATATATATATATATATATTATCCCTGGGGATAGGGGAGAAAGAATACTTCCCACGTGTTCCCTGCGTGTCGTAGAAGGCGACTAAAAGGGGAGGGAGCGGGGGGCTGGAAATCCTCCCCTCTCATCATTTTTTTTTTCTTTTTTAATTTTCCAAAAGAAGGAACAGAGAAGGGGGCCAGGTGAGGATATTCCCTCAGAGGCCCAGTCCTCTGTTCTTAACGCTACCTTGCTGACGCGGGAAATGGCGAATAGTTTGAAAGATATATATATATATATATATATATATATATATATATATATATATATATATATATATATATATATATATATATATATATATATATAAACACGCCAGGAACAGCAGTAGAAAACAATATAACTAATTGAAATATAGCCAATGTAATTATCATATAACTCGTATAGTCATGATATTCAATATAGCCAATGTAATTATCATATAACTCGTATAGTGATGATATTCAATACGACTGATGTACTTCAAACTCCACCCTGAGCTGTGGCGCGTTTCTTGCCTCCGAATCGTTCAATTAAGGTTTGGCAACGTCATTCGCAATGATGAACGAACACAGACAGTGAACGACCCACCGTGAAGAGCAGCAAGCCAGACACGTATGATGGATCTACGTCATTGATATGCATCATCAACTTATACAGTCTTAGGCCTAGTGGATGCACACACACACACCCACACCCTTCCAGGCCATACACGCCTCACCTCTGACAGCAAATGGAATATTCATTGGGAGGGAAATCCATCAAAATGCCTATATCGCCCACGAGCGGAGGGTAATATTTCAAATCTCGGGTTCTCCAGAGTCCAAATTGATCACAATGGCAAAAAAGAAAGAGATTGTGTGTGTGTGTGTGTAGATAGATAGTGAGGTAAACAAGTAGAGAGATAGATGGTCCATCCTTTCCCTGCAGCTGATTGTAACGCACCGTTGGAGCTTCTCAAACCGGCGGGCGGAGTCATGGGGTTATAATGATAAGACTGAAGAAATGTTGTGTGTCTACGTTAATGCCATATGTAATAATCTTGTCACCGGTTGATATTTCTTTCTTTCAAACTATTCGCCATTTCCCGCGTTAGCGAGGTAGCGTTAAGAACAGAGGACTGGGCCTCAAATAAGAACAGAGGACTGGGCCTTTGAGGGAATATCCTCACCTGGCCCCCTTCTCTGTTCCCTCTTTTGGAAAATTAAAAAGAAAAAAAGCGAGAGGGGAGGGTTTCCAGCCCCCCGCTCCCTCCCCTTTTAGTCGCCTTCTACGACACGCAGGGAATACGTGGGAAGTATTCTTTCTCCCCTATCCCCAGGGATAACCGGCTGATATATATATATATATATATATATATATATATATATATATATATATATATATATATATATATATTTATATATTACTGTCGTGTATGTATTATGGTGTTAAATCTCTGGCCGTCGAGCCTCGTCGAAAGTAGCGAACAAAGACGATGTGACGTGAGGGGACGTAAGAGTTATTCTCAGAGAGCCACAACTGCATATTAATTTCACCAGCGAGACGCAATTACAGCGGGTGGGTTGAGTGTGTTCATTTGGCGTGAGGCACACAATGCATCACCTTCGTGAGCATGATGGAGATAGCTGGCTTGAGGGAGTTAGCTTTACGACGTGAAGCCCCCCCTTGGGGAATATGATGAAAGTGAATATGATTACGATGGTAGGAGGAACATAGAGCACATGACACAATGAAGGGAGGAATGATTAGGAGACTTTCTAAGTAAGGACTGCTCGGTATGCGATTGTGATAATGATAACAGTGATAGCAGGATGAGAGAGTTATATATATGACTGAGGTCAGTTCCAAGCAGAACTCGATGGTACGTGAACAAGATACACGTACACGTGTGTGAAAACAAAAGAAAATATCTAATCTCTCGAGGTACGATATATGGTTTAGTTCTTTTGCAGGTTAGAATAACAAATAAGCAATAGACGGCAAGATTTTGTAGGTTATGATAGCAAATAAGGAATAGACGCCATGATTTTGTAGGTTATGATAGCAAATAAGGAATAGACGCCAAGATTTTGTAGTTTATGATATCAAATAAGGAATAGACGCCATGATCTTGTAGTTTATAATAACAAATAAGCAATAGACGCCAAGATTTTGTAGTTTATGATAACAAATAAGGAATAGACGCCAAGATTTTGTATGTTATATTAATAAATAAGACAAGCACTAAGATTTTGTAGGTTATCATAGCAAAGAAGACATAAACGCCAAGATTTTGTGATTATAACCCGAGGCTGCCTGCCAGGAGTGCCAAATTTTGGACAGTAAACATGCTTGGAACATTTAGGAAAGCGAGTTTTTTCGGAACTCCAGCAATATTTAGAGATATACTGTAAAGTACCATGTTAATATCATAAACCCAGAGGACTCACCCGACAGGAAGTACACTTATTAACATCAAAGTTAACAAATGTAGCACAATGTTAATATTCTCTCTCCCTCTCTCCCTCTCTCTCTCTCTCTCTCTCTCTCTCCTCCCAACCTTAAATGATCTCCTCACTAATTCTAGACAAGATTCTACACGGAATATACTCTGTTAATTTAACTGGTACTGTAGCAACGTAGGAGAAAAAAAAAATGATTTAAGGGACTAATCTTCTACTCTGAGAACATGGCACATGTAAAGCCTTTAAACACGTTACTCCTCATACTGTGCGAGAAATTACGCCAAGCTGAATGCTGCATGGGGGCATCTGGCGTACTCTGGGAAACGGAGTATCAAAAATCAAGAGGAGAGCACACGCGTCCACAACGGCGTACAGCAACGGCGTATAGCAACGGTGTACAGCAATAGCGCATAGCAACGGGGCGTACATCAAAGGCGTATAACAATGGCGTATAGCAAAGGTGTATAGCAACTGTTATATAACTGTCGAGTTGGTTCAGCTCTTTTAGAAATTATAGAGCACTTGTTCTACAGTCATGGAGTTGTACAGGTAGAAGTAGATGGAACTATACAGGTAGAAGAGACGGAGCTATACAGATAGAGGTAGACGGAGTTATACAGGTAGAGGTAGACGGAGCTATACAGGTAGAAGTAGACGGAGTTGTACAGGTAGAAGTAGACGGAGCTATGCAGGTAGAGGTAGACGGAGTTATACAGGTACATGTAGACAGAGCTATACAAGTAGAAGTAGACGGAGCTATACAGGTAGAGGTAGACGGAGTTATACAGGTAGAGGTAGACGGAGTTATACAGGTACATGTAGACAGAGCTATACAGGTAGAGGTAGACAAAGTTATACAGGTAGAGGTAGACGGAGCTATACAGGTAGATGTAGACAGTTGTACGCAAGGAGGTATTTCAAGTCGACTGCTGGTATCGGAGCGAATCGTCATCAATGAACGAAAAGGGAGACAGTCTCGTAAAGAGGAGAGTGTCCAGTGGCACACTACAAGAATGTGGAGGCGAGGAGCAGCAGGAGAAAGAAGAAGAAGAAGAGGAAGAGGAGGAGGAGGAACAAAAGCAACAGGAAAACGCGGTGCGGTTTCCCTACCTCCCATCAGCGTTGTATCAAGGCCCAGCGGCAGCCTTCACATGCATGCAAATTAGACTAAGAGCAAGTTATGTTATCAAGTGAAACTCCCCGGCTGTTTACGACGGGCTGGCGGTGGGAGAGGAAAAAAAAAAAAGACGAAAAAAAATTTTTACAAGTTATTCAGACGGTATGTAAACCCGCTTGGTGGGGGGAGGAGGAAGAGGAGGAGGAGGAGGCGAAGAAGGAGGAGGAGGGGGGGTAAAAACCTCATTAATCTAAGCCTCGTTTATTAGAAGTTTCTTGGCGGGCTCGGTGCTATACGGGTTCCCCCACCACAACCACCACCTACACCACCACCACCTTTTATACCATCTCGGCGAAGGAGGCGCGTTAAATCATATCACTAACGCCAGGCCTCAGCCTCGATTATCTGGCGTAGGAGAGTCGTGCTGGAGATCTGAGGGATGGAGGTGTAATCCCAGTTTCTATCTCCCGTCCTACGTACCTACCTACCTCCTTCCCTCTCCTTCCCTCCTTCCCTCCCTCCCTCCTTCAGCAGGCTCTACCCTTAGATATCAAGAGGGAGGGAGGGAGAAAATCCCAGTTTCCATAGCCCGTCCTACGTACCTACCTACCTCCTTCCCTCCCTTCCCTCCTTCCCTCCCTCCCTCCTTCAGCAGGCTCTACCCTTAGATATCAAGAGGGAGGGATGGAGGAGTAATCCCAGTTTCCATCTCCCGTCCTACGTACCTATCTCCTTCCCTCCCTCCCTCCTTCCTTCAGCAGGCTCCACTCTTAGATATCAAGAGGGAGGGATGGAGGAGTAATCCCAGTTTCCATCTCCCGTCCTACGTACCTACCTCCTTCCCTCCTTCCCTCCTTCCCTCCTTCAGCAGGCTCCACTCTTAGATATCGAGATGGAGGGAGGGAGGGAGGAAGGCCATGGGGAGCGAGTTACAAGACTTGAGCATTATAGATGGA
Organism: Panulirus ornatus; assembly: GCF_036320965.1. Classification (NCBI taxonomy): domain Eukaryota; kingdom Metazoa; phylum Arthropoda; class Malacostraca; order Decapoda; family Palinuridae; genus Panulirus; species Panulirus ornatus. The sequence goes on along the minus strand of NC_092254.1, from coordinate 8,112,134 downwards.
GACACATCTCATGAAATGGAAATAGATATAAGACGATAAACTCCAAAATGAAAGTACCAAGTACACTCCATCGTAGACACGATCTAGAAGAAGATATGGGATGATGTGTGGAATGAGAAACACGAAGGAAATTCTTCTAAAATAAGAGAAATGAGTTATAGGAATACTGTTCCATGACCAGATACGTGAGAGAGAGAGAGAAGCAGGGACGAAGTTAGGAATCGTTATGATAAATGATGCACAGGGAGACAGGAGATTAGAGAGACGTTCAGGGATTACAGTAGAAACAAATAGGAACAAAAGGGGAAATTGTGGACAACGAAGAAAGAAGAAGAATAAGAATCAAATGAAGAAAAGAAGGAACTGCAAATTGTGAATAAATGATTGATAGAAAGACTGGCTGAATTAAAGCAAATGATATATAAGAAAGAATGAAATGATATACAAAAGATATGAAGGATGAAGATAACGAGCAAGGGACGAAGAGAGAGAGAGAGAGAGAGAGAGAGAGAGAGAGAGAGAGAGAGAGAGAGAGAGAGAGAGAGAGAGAGAGAGAGTCTCAACAGGGAGAGGAGGCAAGTGAGAGCGTGAGTAGGGAGGGGGAGAGTAGGGAAGAGTGAGAGGAAGTAAGGGAGAGAGTGTGAGAGAGTACCAGAAACAACGACAAAAACAAGAGTGGTGTTTACGTCCACCGTTGGTTATGAACAATACAACAATGCAGCAAAAATAGATTAATTTGGAAATAACTTAAACCAGGAAAATTCCCAACTCGAAATTAATAATTAACGGTCCGTGACCCGGAAACTCTCTATATTAATAATGTAAGCCGGGAAATCCATGGGTTTTTTTTGTTTTGTTTTTTGTTTTTTTGGGGGAATGTAAAAACATTTTTCACAATCGAATTTTATATGTAAATAGAATGGTCTTTACAATTACCTAGTCTTCACAGTTCTATATAGAATTATATACATTATTTTGTATAATACGATTCATTGAAAAGTACAAAGTTAGTCTCTATATTTCATTTTCAAATATGATCATTCGCAATTTCCAAATATATATATATATATATATATATATATATATATATATATATATATATATATATATATATATATATATATACATATATATATATATATATATATATATATATATATATATATATATATATATATATATATATGCTCAGGAAGGCAAATGAGGACCTAATACTGTAGCGTTAATTCTTGAACTCAAAGCTTAAGGTATATTAAATATCTATCATCTGTTTACCTGCATCATCTTGTCTCTCGTTTTCTAATCTTTCTCGTCATTTTTCCTTCCACTTCACTACACTCCGATGAAGGACTGAATAATGAAGGGAACGAGTTGTTCCGCCTTGAGGAAATGGCATTAACAGCACATCAAAAAGTGATTTCTATTTTTGTTAATATCAAATGATCCCGGTTGGGTTTCCGGGTGTTAGAGAGAGAGAGAGAGAGAGAGAGAGAGAGAGAGAGAGAGAGAGAGAGAGAGAGAGAGAGAAGAAGCAAGGTACCGTATTATCAGACGAAGAAGATTCCCTTCACATATTTCACACCAACTTAAAACCAGATGCGGAGTTTGCCAGCGGTGGTGGTGGTGGTGGGAATGGAGCGTCGGGGTGATTCACACTCAAGTTACCTACTGCTGGAGCAGAACAGAGTCCTAATTCTGTAATGTAATGCTCTCCTGAGGCTTCTATTAGGGGAGTGTGCGCAGCCACGAACACCATGAGAAAACCTCAACGAAATTATAATCTATGCACGCAACGTGGTGAAGATATCGTCTCTCTCTCTTCTTCTCTCATCTTCTTCTTCTTCTTCCAGATGCTCTGCGGTAACCAGTAACGCAAGTGTGGATGTCTAGCGGATGGGTGGGTACAACGTACAGCCGACAACAGCAAGAGAGAGGGAGCGAGGTTTACAAGACGAGGGGCCTCGAACCAGGCACACAGACTTGGGGAGTCGAACATATGGAGCGGGTTCTTCGGGAGGACTATTTCGTCTTCTTTGCGTGAGTATTTTTACGTGCTTACAGGGTACAAGTGTATATATATATATATATATATATATATATATATATATATATATATATATATATATATATATATATATATATATATGTATATAATTATATACATACAAGGGTCAATTTCAGAAGACCTCTGGAAGTAGCAAGAACTTCAGCGCCGAAGAAGTAACCAAACCCAAGGTCATTTGGGGTCAACGTGATTACTAGGGGTCACCTGGGTTAATAGGCCAAATGAGGTTATCATGGCCAACAAGCTCCAAGACGTCAACAGGGTCGTTACAGTTAATAAAGTTAACTGGGTCATTAAGGCTAACAACGCCACTGGGTCTAATGATATCAACAAATTTAACTAACCTGACCAAAGATTGTAGTTAACAAGCTACCTACCACGAACAGCCTAGTTAACACAGTCAACCAGGTGACCCGACTTGACAGTGTCAACAGAAATCAACATCACTAATGCCATTTAGGTTAACAAAACTATCATAACTATCCAGGTCACAAAGACGACCAAGGTCATCAATAAAGTCACAAGAAACTAAAGACCTCCAGTTCAATAATGGACGTCTCTAATTAAAGCCACAGATTTGATAACTGTCAATAAAACGACTGACAAACACAAATGTCCCCCACCAGGTCCCAAAAGGTCAAAAAAAAAGGTAAAAAAAAATGGCCACCATTTCAAAAACAGTTGAACAAAATCACAGGACTCGTTATTAATCAGAAAGTCTAAATAGGCCGAAAAGGGTCGTAATGACTAATTTGATCGGCTGGGTCCACGTAATTACCGGAGCTTCTGTGATGATTTTGGTTAATTGGAACGGCTGGGCCAACGACCAGGCCAGGTCAAATGGATCAGCTGGGTCAATAAGGTTACCAGTCAATCCCTCAACACTAGTTGGATCGGCTGGGATCAACACCAGTCCTCTGGTCAATACCCATCCATGTTGTCTGGTCAATACCCATCCATGTTGTCTGTGTGTGTATATACATATAGACCACCTACATACCTCATGACTTAGGAATTACACCTTAATACGATGGTGAAAGGCATCTTTCTCACTCTTATGCCTCTGTCTTACCTTTATTATCATCTTAAACTTGATCTTTCTCACTTCTGTCTTTACCTTATCATACTGTTATCATTCGTACCCTTAATCTCTTTCACTTCTGTCTTTATCTTATCTCCATCATTCATAGTTAATCTCTCATCTCATTCTCTATATTTTGTCTTACCTTCATTATACTTAACCTAATGTTTATTACTTCTATCTTGCAATAACTTATTTTCATCTTTCTTGAACTATTCTTTCACTTCTTTCATTGTCTAACACATCATAACATTCTTAAACCTATATTTTCTCACTTCTTTCTAACATAACATACCTTCATTCTTAAACCTCATCTCTCTCTCTCTCTCTCTCTCTCTCTCTCTCTCTCTCTCTCTCTCTCTCTCTCTCTCTCTCTCTCTCTCTCTCTCCCTTCCATCCTCAAACTAACTTTCTCACTTCAATCTTTCTCTCCATCCCATCTTTCTTCGCGCCTAAACCAACCAACCAACCAACCGACCAACCAACCGAGTCGACCAACCGACTCGACCAACCGACTCGACCAACCTCCCTCCTATCACCCAGGCCTGGTGAGCTGGTTTCGAACCCTCGAGTTGTGATTGAGAAGCCAAGTCCGAGCCAGGAGCAAGTCTCGCGGAATAGTTGGACGAACTTGAGCGTTAAGTCCCTTCCGGTGCCGCTAGTGGACGGGACTGCGCCTCTCCGCCTCCTCTTCCTCCTGCTCCTCCTCCTCCTCCTCCTCCTCCTCTTCATCACCTTTCCTACACTTTAAAAGATGAAGGTGCAACTATTTCTTTAGGCCCTTGAGCACGACGGTGCGATATTCGAGCACGAGGACACGGCCCTTGAGCACGATTACACGATCTTTGAGTATTGTGACACGACTCTTGAGCACGACGGTACGATCTTTGAGCACGAAGACACGACCCTTGAGCACGACGGTACGATCTTTGAGCACGAAGACACGACCCTTGAGCACGACGGTACGATCGCTGACTTCGACGGGTGCGAGTTTTAATGGTACAATCCTTGTGCATGAGGCACAGCCCTTGAGCACAAGGGTACGACCCTTAAGCATGACGTTACGATCCCTGAGAATGATTGCATGACCCTTGAACACGGCCAGTCAATCAATGAGTACGACGAAACGACTCTTTAGCAAGAAAGAACGACTCGAGCACGACAATACGACCCTTGGTCTTTGATCCGGCTCGAAGGATCGAAGCATCAAAAGTATTAACTTCGATGCTTCATGTTCAAGAAAATGGCTGCTTCATCTCAGTCAGTGAATGATAATGCCACCGTGACTTCTCAAATAGACATCCATGAACATGAGCACCTGTTCAATACACAGTCACGAACATCAGGCACCTGTTCAACAATCAGTCACGAACAAAAGGCACCTGTTCAACAGACAGTCACGAACATCAGGCACCTGCTCTAATATATTTCACTAAAAGAGGAGGAACACGTAAACTGCTTTGCTGAAAACCCACTCTGACTGAATGACCTTCGACCCACGTCCTAACCAAACCTGCCATATTCATTTATGGAAAACCAATTCATGGAACTTGTGAATAATCTCGTCTTGGCACTTTGACACTGGTGGGGAGGAGGAGGAGCAGGAGAAGGGGTAGAAAGTTAGGCACTGAATGTAGGCCGGCGTGGTTGGTGATCTGGTGTTGGGCCCGAAGTATTCAAAAAAAAAAGAAATCGGAGAGTCGAAGTCCCTTATGGTCTTGCGCGCATTACACTCCTGGATTATATATCGCCACATCTCTCTGTTGGATGTGAGCCAAACGGCCGACATAAATTCTTCCCAAAAGCTGGGATATAGTGGGAAGCCTTTTTATAACTGTTTGCAGTATCATTATGTATTCCAGTGTCATTATGTATATTCCAGGAAGCAAAGCCTCTTCCATAAATCGTTGCCAAGTCCAGATATGGTGGCGTGCTTTGTTGATAACAGCATGTGTAGCATCATCATATATTCCAATTAATGAACCATTCTTAACGTCATTATTCTTCCTGGAATGTGTAGAGGATTTGTGTCCAACCTCTGGAAGTCCAGAGGGGCCGCGCATATAAAGCAGATTTCATGGAAATGAACACCCACAAGTGTATGTATGATACGGAATTTCAATCTGCTTCATAATTCCAGAATTTCGTAAATAGTTGATCATTACAGGTAAATTATATTACTGTAAAGTACCTCCCCAGGCCTTTATGCAGGCAGACTCTCGTGGGATGATGTTTAGATGTAATTTTCCGTCTTGATCCGAATCCTTTTCATCCTCATTTCTCAGGATTAAATGCACCTTCGAAAAAAAAAATCATGCGTATGTATGTATGTATGTATGCATGTATAGACATATTGACATATGAGTATCTTTTCGTGTTTGGACGCGCATCTTTTTTTTTTTCTCTGTGATGTTCTTGGTCTGCAAGTCTGCCCTCATCAGTCCTGGCACCACATCACAGTGTGTGTTGTGCTGATGCGCCCTTCCTCACAACACGCAAAGAAATCCCATTTTTCAACTTTTCTACGTTGTATTGTACACTCGATCAGATCTAGGACGTTTTCCCTTCACGATTCAATAGAATATTTAGTGTAATACCCAAGGGAACTTGCATTTTTGGCTGCCAAAATAACTTTACATATTAAATTCCACAAATTTTCCTTTTAACATGTTATCCATCTATTTCTACTGTTATTGTCTTTCAGTGCTTCAGTACCTCACGATGCTCTCTTAATTAACTACCAGTATCGTTAAGGATCGTTACAGTATGATCCATTGATTCGTTTCTCGTATTCAATAATGATTATATTGTTCACCCCGTTTTTATTCGATAAGAGCAATGAAAACGTATATGTAAGGAATGCGAGTATATCAGACAAGTCTGGGAGAATATTGGTTACAGAAGATGAAGTCTGTAAGGAATGGAGAGAATATCTTCAAGAACAGATGGAAAATGATGGTAAAAGAGATGGTAACAATGGGAATAGAAGGAAAGAGAAATAGGTGCATGGGAAAGGAAGACATTACGAAGGAGGGAAGGACGATGAACGAGATGGTTGGGAGTGGATCTGTATGTTCGTGGGCTGAATGCCTGCAGCCCACACGCGCAGCAGAATGACAAAGACAGCTCCCCGAGCCAAGGGAGTGACACTCGACAGCCTCCGAAGTGCTTGCCCGCCGCACAGCCATCATTGACCTTTCTGACACCCTCGACGAGAGAGAGAGAGAGAGAGAGAGAGAGAGAGAGAGAGAGAGAGAGAGAGAGAGAGAGAGAGAGAGAGACGTACATGACATCTCTTAACATTTCAATTTCTGTTTATGATCCGTGGTCTCCTCACTCAGGATTGGCGCTAGCGTTTGCGTGCGTCGGCCTCGGTTTTCGCTGCACAACATTTCGTCTTCGTGACTCCCTGTCGCTCTGGACAGCTCCCCCTGCACCTTCCCGTGGCACGTCGCCTCTCACTCGGCCTCCCTCCCTCACCACACACACACACACCCTTGATCCGTCGCCCACGCGCTCCATCCTCACAATCCATCTCGTTACCCATGGCACACCCACACACACTCCCAGCTTACGCCTACAGATGTATGGAGTGGATACATGTATACTACAGTCTGGATAAATGGATCGTTAGATTGCTGGCCCGACGCCAACTGCCTCGGATATAATTCGAGTCTTCAGTATGCAAATTCAGTAAGACGGTGTGATGTGGTTTCAGGAACAGACCCCAGACCCCAGATCCCACCTCCCCAAAACCACCATCCAAACAAGAATATAAATGATGCCGCAACTCCGTCTTACCCAAACGTGAAACTGCTACAGACAGAGACAGAGATGGACAGGAAAGGTACCCCATGACAGTACAAGACACAGTAGCTGGATAAATGACATGAACGACAAGCCACTGTCTCCCTGGAGGCAAGAATTGCAGGACTGAGGATGTATATAAGACAAGTCAAGGGAAAAAGAAAGTTTAGAATAGAAAGAC